>NC_060283.1:9591459-9601685 GCF_021613505.1 Equus quagga | reverse complement strand
TTTGGGGAGATAAAGCAGGAAAAAAAAAAGAAAAGAAAATGCTACTAAGACCGATGTCAAAGAATATACTGCATATGTTTTCTTCTAGGAGTTTTATGGTTTCAGGTCTTTAATCCATTTTGAGGTAATTTTTGTGTGTGGTGTAAACAATGGTCTGCTTTCATTCTTTTGCATGTGGCTGTCCAGTTTTCTCAGCACCATTTGTTGAAGAGACTTTCCTTTCTCCATTGTATGTTCTTGGCTCCTTTGTCGAAGATTAGCTGTCCATAGATGTGTGGTTTTATTTCTGGGCTTTCAGTTCTGTTCCATTGATCTCTGTGCCTGTTTTGGTGCCAGTACCATGCTATTTTGATTACTATAGCTTTGTAGTATATTTTGAAGTCAGGAATTATGATGCCTCCAGCTTTGTTCTTTTTTCTCAGGATTGCTTTGGCTCTTCAGGGTGTTTTCTTGTTCCATATAAATTTTAGGATTCTTTGTTCTATTTCCATGAAGAATGTCATTGCCATTCTGATAGAGATTGCATTGAATCTGTAGAGTGCTTTAGGTAATTTGGACATTTTAACTATGTTTATTCTTCCAATCCATGATCGTGGAATATCTTTCCATTTCTTTGTGTCTTTTTCAATTTCTTTCAGTAATATCTTATAGTTTTCAGTGTATAGGTCTTTCACCTCCTTGGTTAAATTTATTCCTAGATATTTATTCTTTTTGTAAATGGGAGTATATTCTTCAGTGCTCTTTCTGCTAGTTTGTTATTAGTGTATAGAAATGTGACTGATTTTTGTATGTTCATTTTGTACCCTGCCACTTTGCTGTAGTTGTTGATTATTTCTGATAGCTTTCTGGTGGATTCTGTAGGGTTTTCTATAAATAAAATCATGTCATCAGCAAACAGCAAGAGTTTTACTTCTTATTTTCCAATTTGGATACCTTTTATTTCTTTTTCTTGCCTAATTGCTCTGGCCAAAACCTCCAGTACTATATTGAATAAGAGTGGCGAGAGTGGGCACCCTTGTCCCCTGTTCCTGTTCCCAGAGGAATGGCTTTCAGTTTTTTACTGTTAAGTATACTGTTGGCTCTGGGTTTGTCACATATGGCCTTTATTATGTTGAAGTGCTTTCCTTGTATACCCATTTTATTGAGAGTTTTTATCATAAATGGATGTTGGATCTCTTCAAATGCTTTTTCTGCATCTATTGAGATGATCATGTGACTTTTATTCCTCATTTTGTTGATGTGGTCTATCACATTGATTGATTTGCAGATGTTGAAACATCCCTGCATCCCTGGTATAAATCCCACCTGACCATACTGTATGATTCTTTTAATATATTGCTGTGTTTGATTTGCCAATATTTTGTTAAGGATTTTTTCATCTGTGTTCATCAAAAATATTGAACTGTAATTTTCCTTCTTTGTATTGTCCTTGTCTGGTTTTGGTATCAGGGTTGGCCTCACAGAATGAGTTAAGAAGCATTCCATCTTCTTCAGTTTTTTAGAGTAGTTTGAGAAGTATAATTATTAAATCTTCTTTGAGTGTTTGGTAGAATTCTCCAGAGAAGCCATCTGGTCCTGGACTTTTGTTTTTTGGGGAGGTTTTTGATTACTGTTTCAATCTCTTTACTTGTGATTGGCCTATTCAGATTCTCTATTTTTTCTTGATTCAGTTTTGGAAGGTTGTATGAGTCTAAGAATTTATCCATTTCTTACAGGTTATCCAATTTGTTGGCATATAGTTTTTCATAGTATTCCCTTATAATCCCTGTATTTCTTTGCTATGCATTCTAATTTCTCCTCTTTCATTTCTAATTTTATTTATTTGAGCCTTCTGTCTTTCTTTCTTAGTCTAGCTAAGGGGTTGTCATGTTTGTTTTTCTTCTCAAAGAACCAGCTCTTGGTTTCATTGATCCTTTCTATTGTTTCTTTAGTCTCTATTTCATGTATTTGTGCTCTAGTTTTTATCATTCACTTACATCTGCTGATTTTGGGCTTTGTTCTTCTTTTTCTAATTCTGTTAGGTGTAGTTTAAGATTACTTATTTGAAACTTTTCTTCTTTGTTGAGATAGACCTGTATTGCTATAAATTTCCCTCTTAGGACTGCTTTTGCTGCATCGCATAAGAGTTGGTGTGTTGTGTTTTCATTTTCATTTGTCTCTAGATATTTTTTGATTTCTCCTTTGATTTCTTCATTGATCCAGTGGTTGTTCAGTAGCATGTTGTTTAGTCTCCACATATTTGTGACTTTCCTAGCCGTTTTCTTGTAGTTGAGTTCTAGTTTCATAGCACTGTGGTGGGAAAAGATGCTTGATATGATTTCAGTCTTATTAAATTTATTGAGACTTGCCCTTTTTTTTGTCGGGCCTGAACCATATCTATGTGGTGGTGTCAAAAATTTCCCCTTTTGTTGTCACCTTTGTTCTCTTCTTCCATGGTGATTTCTTAAGCCTGTAGAAGGAAATCTTTTACTGGGTTAGCAGAGTTAATAGAAAGTAGCAGGCATTCTCGAGGCTGTACAACATATCCACCTTGATAATGTCTTTGCTTATCATTTAAGTAAGACCCAGCTGTAAACCAAATTAGATAATAGAATGCAGTCATGGTCAGTTTCTTCTGGTGGTGCTGGAAGCAAGGTAGCAGGGTTAAGATAGTGAATAATATTTACCTACACAATATAACTTAAGATGGTTTATCATTTACTTGACAATGCTTCCCATGCAATTTACCATACCAGACAAGCTTAATTAGTTAAGTATCTCCTTCTCTATAAAAAGAGAGCAAATTTCTTTGAGAAGTCCCAGGGGCCCTCTGAAAATTTTCAAAGAAAAAAAAAAAGAAAGACTTTTGAAAAATTTAAAATTCACTTAGGTTATGAATTGGGGGGAAAGCTGTCAAAAATATCAAAAGATTTTAAAACACTTGGTCAAACAAGATCAAGTGTTTGCTGATCTTGTGTCACCATGAAACAGTGGTCACTGTGAAAAAATGCTTATTCTTTTAACCAAAGTGAGACTCACTCAAAAGTAAAGAAAACCTTTTATAATCTCTTTATCAAGAGCAAACTAAAAGTCCAGGAAAATTATCCTTTTAAGAAAGAGAAAAACAAATTCTAATTTTTGTACCAGCTTACTTTTGGTATTAAAACTCATTCACTTAATTAAATTTATTTCAATCCTGGCCAACTTGACCATGCACAAAACTCTTTCCTCAGCATTTTTTTACCCACAAATCTTCTGTAACTTTTTTACATTCAGAATTTATCCCATGCCTTCTTTCCTTCATAGTACTTTAGGACAAATTTATCTTTCTTAATAAAACAAAAATATTTACATTTTTAATACCTTCTTTACTGAAAGCAAGCATCTTACTTTCCCTGAATACAAGGATATTTTCCTTATTAAATTTTAGTAGCTTTAGTCACATATATTAATTAGAATTTTTAACCCTTAGAGACCTTAATTTTTAGTGAAAACTAAGAAGTAAGCAGTTATAAACTGTCTTTTACATTAGCATTCTGTGGCTAGGCAAATTTGTAAATACTTTTTATAATTTCTAGAAACATGCTACTTCCTAGTACAATTTTTAAATAAAATAGAAACTTGTTTAATGTTAGACCAGAACATTTCTTTAATTTCTCTTTAATAAGAAGCCAAAAGTAGATAAACCTATACCTAATCATTAACATTTAATATTTTATCTTGCATGGGAATGTCCTAGATACTCAATAAATTTTATCATTGAACTCAATTAGCAAAACTCTAAGGTTTCAAATTACCAAAAGGTTTTGAAATTAAGTACAGGGGACGGCCCTGTGGCTGAGTGGTTAAGTTTGCGCACTCCACCTCGGCCACCCAGGGTTTCATGGTTTGGATCCTGGGCGCGGACGTGGTACCACTCGTCAGGCCATGCAGAGGCGGCATCCCACATATCACAACTAGAAGGACCTACAACTAGAATATACAACTATGTACTGGGGGGCTTTGGGGAGAAGAATTTAAAAAAAAAAGGTTGGCAACAGATGTTAGCTCAGATGCCAATCTTTAAAAAAAAACAAAAAAGTACATACACCATAACATGTAACTACTATTAAAAAGTTCACCTAATGTTTTTATTTGTTTCACATCTATTTAGTTTACTTGTTCCCATGCTGATGACTCTGAAAACATGTTTATGTTAATCAAACCAACAAACTTACATAAGCTTTCACTTGCCAAAGATGGTTTTATATTATGTTAACTTGAAACACATTTGGGTTAGTTTCCATTACATTTATATAAGTGCTTACTTGAAGCCAATTAAATAGAGCTCTTTAAAAATTATACCGTCTGGAGGTGAAAATGTCACACACATATAACATACATATAGACAAACATACGCAGAGACTCCACAGCAGTTGTTTAAAATTACTGCCATGAGTCAGATGCAATAATATAAGGTCTCACTAGTTATGAAAGAATAATGAAATTCAAGTTTTGTTTTAAGCTTTTTCTACTAATGTTTGTGGAGAAGACACTCAAGATGCTAGATTTTGGGCGAGGGGGTTCTTATAGCTGTTTTTCTTGCCATTTTTCCTTTTTTTTTCCTTCAGTCTTAGGAATTGGTGATGGGCTGGGTGACAGTTCCTAGAGAGGTGGGGCAATAAGACTTTTTGAGATAAAGGAAATAGGTGGGATCTGAACTGCCTCTAGAGCTCCTTTCCAATTTTGCCAGTGTTTTAGGTTGATCAGCTTCCAGTTTGGCTGGATTTCTGATTGTAAGTTACTAATTCTTTCAAATATCTTGTCAGCTTTCACCTGGGACAAACAGTAACAACATGGCAGTATTGAACAATTCCAGTAATCTTTTTTTTATTGCTGTATCATTGGATTATAACATTATATAGCTTTCAGATGTACATCTTAATATATTTGGAATCTGTGTAGATTACATCATGTTCACCGCCCAAAAACTAATTATAGTCCATCACCACACATGGGAGCCTAGTCACCCCTTTTGCCCTCCCCCCCTTCCCCTGTGTAACCACCAGTACAATCTCTGTTGCTATGTTTTTGTTTGTCGTTGTTTTTATCTCCAGTAATCTTTAGTGTAGCAGTGTCCCAGGAAGTCTCTGAGCCTCATTAACTCTGGTAGTAGATCCTGGGGATGTCTGTAAAGCCATTACCTAATATATTTTCCTTTAGGTACCTTTTATAACTTAACTTTCTATTAACAAAACTTTCAATAAGGTTATTTTGGAATTTTGAAGTCTTTGCCTTTAAGTGCACTCCTTAAATAATCTTATGGAATCAGAACATTCCTTCTAGTGGCCAGTGTAATTCCCCTGAGGCTGGCAGCAGTTTGGTAGGACCCTTAGCCTCGAATGGAATGCAACCTACATTTCTGTCTGACTATCTCTGACCACAAAATGGGGTGCAACCACATTTTTATCTGACCATATTTTGGGACCCCAACCTGACATTTTTATGCTAAGCCCTCAGGACACAGAGCAAGCTTGGTAAGCTTTGGCTTTGTTTTCATTCTTTGTAAATATGTACAGCTTCCAGAACCTTTAGTTTGAGCAGTTGTGCTGGAAGTGGGCAAGCTCGTCTCTAAAAGTTTCTCTGTTACCTTGCTCTTAAAAAGGAGCCCCACAGTGGCCACTGTAATTTTTAATTATCCTGGGTTATCTCATCAGTTGTTTACAGGTATTCTCATTTCATTGAGCACTTGCAACTTTCAGCATGAAGCCAGCCAGAGTTCTGAGGGGAGGCTGCCCTTTCAGGAACTGGTCGTCTTTTAGAAGCTCAATTTCCCATTTTTCTTTTAGTTTTATTTTAATATAAAGTCTGAACATTTCTAGGAACAGTGTAGTGGGTTGTAAATGTGCTTCTTGTGAGTGTTACTCCCTAAAGAAAGGTCCTAAACTCTCTTATATGCTTCACTTTCTCCTGCCTGCAGTCTAAAACTACCATGGGAGCTCAGAACACGTGGGCGACCAAACCTCATAGTGCGTCCCTGGACAAGCTGTCAGTTAATTAAAGTGAAGGATCACTGTGGAACTCCCTATGAGACTGCTGCTCATCTCAAGGCTCAACCTCAGACACTCCCATCTGGTTCTCAGTCGCTTGAGAACACCTTATGGCTGGGAGGAGCTGGTGTCCCGTCTCTTCAGAGCTGAATAAGTTCAGACTCTCATTTCTCTATCAAGCAGTTTGTTCAGACTTTATAAACACAACTCCTTCCAATTTAAAGCCAAATTACAAAGGTCAGCCTGCCCCGTTCACTCCAAAGTTCCCCCTAGGCTCCTCTGGCCTAGGAAATTCTTCCTAGGTTTCTCTTTCCTAGCAATTTCCCCCTCAGGTTCCTCTTACCTCGGGTGTGTAGTGGTACCCCCTTAAGACACCTAGGCCAGAACTTTGAAACTGCTCCCATCAGTATAAACTCTGGACCACCAACTTAAAAGAAGGAGGTTCCTGTTTCAGGAGAACTCACTGGGGTTACCTGAAGAATGCAGTGATCTGGGGGGTGCTCAAAGGGCCCCTCTTGGTACAGAGCGCTGGTTCAGTGTAGATTCCAGGTGGTCTCCAGTGGGTTTCTCTGAAATCCTGCTGTGACTATGCCAAGAAATGTCAATACAAATAATCCATAGTCAATCTGTAAATCAAAATTGGGATGAGTTTATTATGAGCCAAGTTTGAGGACTATAGCCCAGGGCCTTCTTTCCCCAAGGAAGGAAGGGCACTGAAGAAGTGGGGTGTACAGAGTGGTTACATACCATCTTGAAAGAAAGACCATACATCACATGTGATAGGAATGCTTGTGGAATGTCAGGAGATGCTTAGCTGGTGCAGCAGGTTGGTGATTAATCCTTTATCTCCAGGAAGAGATGCTTATCCTTAGAGAAATGCCGACATGGGGGTAAGCTACATCCCTATCCTTAAGGGCATCATTCGTGTCTTTGGGACATAGTAAATGTTTAAAGCAGATGTACAACACATGCTCAACAGGCCACTTCAGGCCCTTTTGGAAAAACAAGGTCAGGCCGAATTAGTTTTAAATCAAATGGCTTCCTCATATACTCCAATATATACTATTGCTTTTCATTTATTTGTCAAAAATTTTTAATTAAGAAATCAGTTTCTTTAATAGGTATGAGACTATTCAGGTTATCTGTTTCTTCTTTGAACTTCAAAGAACTAACTTTTGGTTTGGGGAGGGTTTGTGGATTTTCTTGTTTTTTTCTTTTGCTATTTTTCTGTTTTGCTGTTTTCTGTTTTGAATTTCATTGATTTATCTTTATCTCCTTTCTTTAGCTTACTTTGGGAATAATTTGCTTTTCATTTTCTTGGTAGATCATTAATTTGAGATTGTTCTTTTCTAATTCAAGGATTTAATGCTTTAAATTTTACTCTTAAGTATTGCTTTGGTTGCATCCAAGTTTTTACATGGTGTCTTCTAATTTCCCTTGTGAGTTTCTCTTTAAAGCATGGGTTATTTACAAGTGTGATACTAAATTTCCAAATATCTGTGGATTTTCCAAATAGTGCTGATTTTTAATTTAATTCTGTTATGATCAAAAAACATATTTTGTGTGATTTACATTCTTTTAAATTTTGTAAGCTTTGTTTTTTGGCCCAGAATATGATGTATCTTGGTAAATATCATATTTGCACTTAAAAAGAATCTATATTCTGCTATTGTTGGATGGAAAGTTCTGTAAGTCTCAATAAGGTCAAGTTGGTTGATAATGTTCTTTGGATCTTCTCTATCTGGATTTTCTGTCTATTTCTATTGATTACTGAGAGAGGAGTGTCTTTAACTGTAATTATGGATTTGTCTATTTCTTCTTTGTGTTTGTTTAGTTTTTGCTTTATGTATTCTGAAACTTGTTTGGTGCATGGATTGTTGTCTTCTTGGTAAATTGATCCCTTTGTTAGTACTTAAGGAATGTTAAATAACAAGGACATTATTCTGAAGTATGCTTTGCCCAATATTAATATTGCTGCTCCAGCTTTCATTTGATTCATTTTGGTATGGTAGAACTTTTCTGTTGTTTTACTTTAACCTATTTGTGTCTTTACATTTCTTTTTTGTTTGTTTTTTGAGGAAGATTAGCCCTGAGCTAACATCTGCCAATCCTCCTCTTTTTGCTGAGGAAGACTGGCCCTGAGCTAACATCCATGCCCATCTTCCTGTACTTTACATGTGGGACGCCTACCACAGCATGGCTTTTGCCAAGCAGTGCCGTGTCCACATCTGGGATCTGAACCAGTGAACCCCAGGCTGCCAGGAAGTGGAACATGCGAACTTAACCGCTGTGCCACCTGGCCAGCTCCTGTGTCTTTACATTTCAAGTGGATTTCTTATAGGCAGCATATGATTGTGTCTTATCCTTTTATGCAACTTTACAATCTCTGCTTTTTATTGAGGTGTTTAGACCATTTACATTTAATGTGATTACTGATATGGCTAGGTATAAATCTTTCATCTTGCTATTCATTTTCTATTTGTCCAATATATTCATTGTTCATTTTTTCTTCTTTTTATGTCTTTTTCTGCATTTTTTAGAATAATTGAAGGTCATTTATGATTTCATCTTACCTCCTTTGTTGGCCTACTAACTAAACCTTTTTTTTAAGGAGTGTCTTAGGGTTTGTAGTACACATCCTTCACTTATCACCATCTATCCTCAAGTACTATAGCACTCCATGTGTAGTGCTTATGACACTGTAACTGCATACTTCTGTTTCCCCTTTCATAACCTTCATGCTCTTGTTGTCATGTATTTTACTTCTGTGTGTATTATCAATTGTCCAATACATCCTTATTATTTTTCCTTTAAACAGTTATATTTTAAAGATGTTATAAAAATAAAGGGAAAAAAATATTTCTGCTTATCCACATATTAGCTATTTCTAGTACTCTTCATTCCTTTGTGTGGATCCTGATTGCTATCTGCTATCATTTTCCTTCTGCCTGAAAAACTTCCTTTAACATTTCTTGTATTGCACATCTGATATTGATGCATTCTTTCAGCTTTTATATGTCTGAAATGTCTTTGTTTTCGGTTTTGTATTTTGTTTTTTAATTTGAGGAAGATTGTCGCTAAGCTAGCATCTGTGCCAGCCTTCCTCTATTTTGTTTGAGGAACGCCTCCAGAGCACGGCTTGATGAGCAGTGTGTACATCTGCACCTGGGATCAAACCCTGCAAACCCTGGGCCACCAAAGGAGGATGCGTGAACTTACTGCTGTGCCACCAGGCTGGCCCCTTTGTTCTCAGGTTTTGAAAGATACTTTTGCTGGGTATAGAATTCCAACTTCACAGCTTTTTTCTTTCAGGTCTTTAAAGATGTTGCTCCATGGCCTTCCTGGCTTACATCATTTCTGACAGAAATATGCTATCAATCTTATTGTTTTTCCTTTCTACCTGATAGTGTGCCTGGATGTAGTTGTCTTCATATTTCTTTTGCTTGGAGTTTATGAGCTTCTCAGATCTGTGACTTTATAGTTTTCATAAAATTTAAAAATTTTTATCCATTATTTCCTTAAATATTTTTTTTGTTCCTCTGCCTCACCCCTCCTTTTGGGAACTCCAATTATACAGACATTGGGCTTCCTGAAATTGTCCCTGAGTTCAGTGATGCTCTGCTCTTTTTTTTTCTTCTTCTTCTTCTTCTTTTCTTTTCAGTTTTAATGTTTTTCATTTTGGGTAGTTTCTATTGCTGTATCTTAAAGTTTGTAAATCTTTTCTACTGCAGTGTCTGATCTGGTGTTAATACTATCCAGTGTATATTCATTTCAGACTTCTTTTCTTTCATCTCTTGAAGTTCTGTTTGGGTCCTTTTATATTTTCCTCCACATTCTGGTATATATGGAATATAGTTGTAACAGCTGTTTTAGCATCTTTGTCTACTGCTTCTATCATTTGTGTCGTTTCTGGGTCTGTTACTGTCAGTTGAGTGTTTTTCTCTTCATTATGGGTCACGTTTTCCTGTTTCTTTGGGTGCCTGGTAATTTCTTATTGGATAATTCACACACATTGTGAATTTTACCTTGTTAGGTGCTGGATATTTTAATAATCCTTTAAATATTCTTGAGCTTTGTTCTTATCCCATTTTTCAGATGAGGCAACAGGCACAAAGAGGCTAAGAATAGCTAGACTTATAGACATTATCTAGGCAGAGAAAGCTGGAGAAAGAGTGCTAGTGATAAAGAGAACAGAATGTGCAAGAGTGAAGAGGAATG
>NC_060283.1:9479300-9536459 GCF_021613505.1 Equus quagga | reverse complement strand
CCAGAGTGTGGCTTGATGAGCGGTGTGTGGGTCCGCACCCAAGATCCAAACCTGCGAACCCCGGGCTGCTGAAGCTGAGCATGTGAACTTAAGCACTAGGCCACTGGGCTGGCCCAACATTTGCCTTTTAAACCTTTTCTTCCATCTTTCCTCCCCTAAAGCTGGGTTTCTCAACCTCAGTGCTGTTGACATTTTGGACTGGCTGATTCTGTGTTGTGGGGACCTGTGCTGTTTACTGTAGGATGCACAGCTCTCCCTATTTCTCCCTTTTCCTTCCTGCCTTTCTTCTTACCGTCAACCAAGAGGCCTGAGGGAAAAGTGAAGAGGCAAATCACAGCTTTCCCAAGCTTCAAGGAGCCTTAGATATGATCTAGTGCAGCCCCCTCATTTTACAGATGAGGAAATGGATCCTGAGGTGGGGGGAAGAGGATGTGTCAGATCCAAATACGTCGGGGAACAAGTGCCAGGCCAAACAGGAAGTCCAAATTCCAGGGCCTGCGGCAGAATTTCCAGTCCACCGGGGAACCTGGGATTGCTTCCCACAGCTCCTTTCTCACTCCAAGCCATGAGTCCCATTCCAGAAACCACTGGGGCTGCTCAGATGAAGCAGCAGACTCAAATCCAACAACTCAAAGCCTGTGCATATGCATACCCATCCCTTGGAGCCTGTTCCAGAGCCTCCAGTGGAGGATCACCCATGACCACCAGTCCCAAAGGGGATGTTTCGTGATGACTAATGCCGTGACTACATCTTAGTTTAATCCTATCATCCTGAGGGAAATAATGATCACCTGCCCCACAGAGGAGTTACTGAGCGAGAGATCCATGGAGAGTGGGAGGGAGCCTGAAGACCATGTCTGCCCTGACCCTGTCTCCAAGCAGGCACATCCTAGGATCCTCAGGGCAGCCAAGAGCCCTCAATCAGAGTCTTCCAAGTTACAGTGGATGTCAACATTTGTTGAGTGCTTACTACGCACTAGACACCTTCTAAACACCTTATAAATATATGAACTCAGTCCACCCTCATCCAGCCTCTGAAGGAGATGCTGTCATTCATCCATATTGGAGATGCTGCTACAGAGCCTGGAGAAGCCCTGGTCAAACAACAAGGGCGCTCTCCCTGGGGCATCTTTGGTGGGATCACGGATCAGTACAGATCACCCTCCTCATTACTTCTTGCCAACATCAAACTCCCCCCGACATCACCATCAGACACACACGGAGACCCCCTCGTGTGTAAAAGCCCTACACCAAGAACTTACACAAAACACTGGGTGGCATTCAAGATTTTAGTGGTACAAGATGCATATTTTTGTTTTAACAATTAAGGACTGGTTTCAATGCTTCTTAGAAAAATACAGGGTTTCATTTATGGTAGCGACATAAAAGTTTCTTTTTAATTAAATGTAAGGCTTTACAAATAAATCTATCTGAAGAGAACTATTAAACAAATAGCACACAGATGGTGTATAGATATGGCAGAACTTGTGGTGATGGCACTTGAGTGACCTAAGTATAGGAAACCCTGCTTCCGTTTCGCTGCATCTTAAAGACAGCTGAGCCCCGCTATAGCCCCTTTCAGGGCTGTGTCACGCCCTCATTCCTCTTGTTCCCACCTGCCGTCCTCATAGCATCTTTCTCAATAAAAGCTTATAGACTTGAAGATCATAGTCAAATAGCCTGTGGGCTTTCTTCTGCCCTTTACACACGTGGGTCACTCGCTTTTGGAGTCACTCTGCTTTCTGGTGATGAAAAAGAAACCCAGAAAGGCGGATAAATGTACTGAAATCCACAAATAAGAGGCCAAGTATGAAGACAGAAAGGAATGAGGAAACCGCACCCCATTCCTTGGACACAGTCCTGGGCCTTCTGCCCCCGGCTGGCCTTACAAGGCATGGGCTGGGGAAATGTCAGCCCGGGGGACTTCTGCTGAGCATCCCTCCCAGGCACTGGCCTGGGAGCTGGACGTGGTAGGGCCAATGCGCTCAAGGACCCAATGCTGTCCCCGCTCCTGCTGGTGGCACCGTGGCATGGAGCGGCCTCGTAGCTCCAGAATCAAGGTCCTCCATGAAGTCCTGTGGGCTCTATGGCCCTCTCAGCCCACCCAGCCTCAGAAGAACCCTGGTGGTGCAGGAAGGTCATCCTTCCTTGGCAAATAGGGAAAATTTAAAAATAAAACTCATAAATGAGACTGGGGGAACTTGCTCAAAGCCCCGGGGATATAATAACAAACAATAAGCTGAGACTCGAGCCAGCCACCAAACGCCACTGTCCCCAGCCATTCTCAGAGGACAGGAATCAAAGGCCATCTGCCCTTGGAGTGCCCGGCCATTGTATTCTCTTGGGCGCCACCTCCCCCACAGCTGGGCGGGTGCCTGGCCGAGGAAGCCAGAGCCTTGTTCAAGGCATTGTTCTCCCTCAGAAGAGGATCTCGAAAGCAGAAGGAAATTAGAAACAACCACACAATGAATACCAGATTCTCCTTTCTCTCTGCTTCGGCTGCCAGAAGATTAAGCAGGGCTGGTTGACAGCGCCCCACCCAGCAGCTGCTCACCCTCCAGGACATCCGCACCGCGGGGAAGGGCTGCTCCCAGAGGCCTCGCTTGTTCTCTATTGATTTCCACGTTGCCCATTTTCTTTCTCCAGCTAGATACTGATTCCTGGAGGGCAGAGACACACCTGGGCTTTCTTCCCACAAGGCACAACGTGGCCAAGATACAGACACTCTGTGTTTGTCGATTGAGTAACTGATTCCATCCAGGCACTTTCCTAAACACTTCAAAGGTATAAACTCATTGAATCCCCATAGCCATCCCGTGAGGGAGAACCTATTATTTGTCCCGTTTTAGAGATGATGAAGTCGAGTCCAGGTGACCCAGCTGATAGGCAGGACTGATCTGATTGGGGGCAGCTTTGATGGGACCGAATAATCTCATTCCTCACTTCTTACCAACATCAACCTTTCCCCAACGACTCCATGCACGGAGCCCTCCTTAGGTCAAAGTCCGTCCTCACGTGCGGGATAAAGGGGATGACCTAAGAGGAAACGTGTCCCCTTCAGAACTCACGCCCTGAGAGACAGCACATGATGCTGGTGTCAATCCTACCAACTTAGCAGCTGAACATTCCCGCTAAGAACTTTTTCTTAAAAATGCACTTTTTTTTTTTCTGTTGGGGCTATTATTCATTTTAACATAATGTTGTGTTTTATGCCTCCTACGCAAGTAGACACCAGCTTTAAATGATGCGTAATATCAAGCTCATATTTCTAGTCGAATTTCTGTTTGCTTTTTGCTGCCTCCATAGCTACGATCTGAATAAATAGAGGAGAAATGTTTGGCTCCCAATCCTACTAGCTGGGCCCTATGCCATCATTCCCCTAAACAAACGGGGAAAAAATGCCAGAAATGAGGGACGGGGGCTAATAACGAAGGGAAACATCATCCTATTCCAGAGGGTCCTGAGCAGGGTCAAAACTCCCCAGAAGGGGGTGGTGGAGCGGGCAAGAAGGCAATCACTTAATTCCCTATGAAGAGCCAGCACATTTTATAACTGTGGGCAGAGAGGGAGGAGACAGGCTGCCACAAGCCAACGCTCTGCAGATGAAGTCACAGGCTTGGAGAGTGCCGATGAACCCCAGCTTGTAGGTGGTGGACCTGGACCTGGAAGCGGAGTCCTCTGCCCAGCTCAGGACTCTCTCCCTCCACCCTGCTGGCCATCCGGCTGCAGAATCTGGTGGCTCCGTGCAGTCTAAGTGACCTGCACCCTCTGGATTGCACCGTAACAGTCACTCCCCTGACCGTGTACTGGGCGGTGCCGTCCATCTGAACGAGAAAACCAAAGGATCAGGCTTTGTCCTTGGACTTTCCAGTGTACGACCACACAAATGTGATCTTTTTTTTTAGAGTTTATTATATCACAATGTTAAAACAAAGTTGATGGAAAGGTCAAGGCCATGGATTCAATCTCTAAAGGAGCCCATTGTGACACAAAGGAAAGTGAGAGGAATCTTCATCGCTGCTGGGCATCTTCACCATCCTGCCCTCTTCCCTCCTGTCTCAGAAGGCAACTGAGTCTCCTCAGAAAAGCCTCCACACGCTTCTGAACTTCTCTCGGTAATTCCTAAGACCCCTGCAGCGTGCAGCCCAGCACAGCCACTCTATGGGAACTGTCCCCTCAAGGGCCATAAATAGTCTAAAACCATCGAATCCAGAGGCCACGTCTCAATCCCTATCCCATTTGATCTCCTTGCATCAGCTAACCCAACAGAAAAAAACTCTCCTTGTGAAATGTGCTTAGGGCGAGAGCTGTTCATTGTTTATCATTCCCCTCCTCCCTAGCTGGCAGAATCTCAACTTTGTTAAAGGCCAGGAAAGAGATTCTTTTATTTCAGCAAGGTGGGCAGAGCCCTGGTCTAAGAGCAGGCATGTGTCCTTTCTGACCAGTGGGATATAGGAGGACATTGGTCGGAGTCTTCTGGAGACAGCCCCTCCGCCACCCCACCCCTCATCAATGAGAGGAAGACATGTGAAGAGAATGTCTGCCCCACGCTGCTCCCTCTTTCCTGTCTTTGAACTCAGCCGTGTGAGGAAGTGATACTTAAAGCTGAGGGAAGGCCAAGAGGACCTCAGTGACACTGGCCAGAGCTTTGCCACTGAACATCCTGACTACGAGAAAAATAATCCAGTCTGTCTATGTCACCATTGGACAGGTTTGCTGTTACCTGAAGCCAAAAGCCTCACCAACCGACATGTCATTCCTCTCTTGGTTACTGACACTACCCTCCTGTCCCTCGATCTCAGGTCTCCTGAAAGCCCCTTTGCCCATCCCTTGAATGTCACTCTTCTCCTGGCCCTCTGTGCGTGCCCCCATCACCCACCTGTTCATTAATTCAATAAATACCTCTTGGCACCTTCTATGTGCCAGGCTGCCCTCATGGAGTTGACATCCAGTGGGGGAGACAAACAATAAATAAGATAAACAAATATTTTCAAGTTGTGGTCAGCACGTGTTCTTAATGAAAGGATTGGCTACAGAGGATATGGAGAAGGATGTGGAACCTCCTTAGGTCGTGGGACAGTGACCCAAGAGGGAAAATTTAGGCTGAAGTTTGAACGATGAAAAGAAGCCGGCCCCACAAAAACAAGGCAGAGCATTCCACACAGTGAGAACAATGGCCAAGCAAAGGTGAGGACCCAAGGAAGGAAAGACTTGTTATGGGGACCACAAGGATGCCAGTGAGGCAAAAGGAGAGTGAGTGACAGGGAGGAGGGAAGTCCAGTGAAGCTGAGATCCAACGTGGAGCCTTGTAAGCCATGGGATGGTGGTGGTTGTTACGTTAAGTGCAGTTGGAAGTCATTGGGTGAGAGGATTACCAAGGGTTCTTGAACCCAATTCCATCGTGTGTGTGGAGGCTTCCCCACACCACCAAGCAGTTCTCAGATACCGGCAGATTGTCCAAGAATTAACTCACTTCTGACACTATCCACCCAGAGATGGAATCAGATTCCACATGTAAAGGATTCAGACTGCCTTCCACTTCAGACACCAACTGCAAGCCCAGGTTCCCTGTGCTTCTGACCAACCAGCTATAAATTGGAAATTCCAATGACCCCATTGAACTCAGGATGCCAATCACAAGCTGAGGTTGTTGCCTATATTTCTGACCAACTGGCTATAACTCAGAGGTCCCCACACAACCCCCTCCTTGGGTTCGATTAATTTGTTGGAATGGCTCACAGAACTCAAGAAAATCCATTTACTCACTAGCTTACCCATATATCACAAAGGATATGAAAGGATACGAATCAACAGCCAGATGAAGAGATACATGGGATGAGGTTCTGAACAAAGGAGACCCTGTCCTCCTGGAGCTTGGGGCCCAGCACGGTAGCATATTCTGGTTCCCCAATGTGGAAGCTCTCAGAAAAAAAGGCCACCAGCTTTCTTTTTGGATTTTTTTATGGAGGCTTCATTACACAGTTATGCTTGACTAAGTCATTGGCTGTTGGCAACTGAGTCAACCTCAAGCCCTCCTTTCCTCCCTGGAAATCAGGAGGCGGGACTGAAAGTTCCAATCCTCTGATCACATGGCTGGTCCCCTTGAGTGGGGTCCAAAAGTCACCTGATTAACACAACAAAAGACATCTTTGTCACTCTCAACACTTAGGAAATTCCAAAGGTTTTGAGAGCTGTGAGCCAGGAACTGTGGATGAAGACCAGACATATAGCATTCAGATAACCAACTATATATTTCTTATAAAGCACAACATTGCAGGATTAACATCAAACTTGGGTTCCTAAAAGATCACTGTGGTTGTAATTTGGAGCCAGAGTGGAAGTTGGAAGGAAGTGTGGACTCACAATCACCCAGGTGAGAGATGGGGGTCGCTTGGCCTAGGATGGTGACAGTGCAGACAGAGAGAGGGGATGTATTTCCCTTGTGATATATTCCCAAGGTAGAAATAATGGAACTTTCTGAGGAGTGGGATATGAGGGGTGAGGAAGAAGGGGGCGTCAAGGATGTTGCTCATCTTCTCTCACTTGAACACAAGGGAGAGTAGTACCATTCATTGAGACAGAACAGCAGGTTTCGGAGTGAGGGAGGCAAATCATTTGTGAAGTTCCATTTTTTAAATGTTGAATTTGAAATGCCTTAGAGACATCCAAGTGAAGAGGGCAACGGGCAGTTAAGTATTCAAGGCTGAAGCTCAGGGAATTGGGAATTTAGAGATCGTCAGCCTGGAATTGGTATTTAAAGCCATGGGGATGGACGAGATCCACTGGGAGAAGCATAGATAGGGAATCGAATACGACCATCAGGTCATTCAAGTTAGAAATATCATTTATTTTTCACTTCTCCCTCCTCCTCCTGAGTTAGATTACCACATCACATTAATTCTAAACTCAAAACACTTCTTAAAGCTGTCCTCTCTCTCTGTTCCCATGGCTAGTGCCCTTCCAGCCTTCACCTTCTCTCCCCTGGAGACGTTCAACAGCCTCTTGGTCTTTGATCTCTCCAGTTTATCCTCCATTATGCCACCTGTGGGGTCTGCCCCTGCTTAGCTGGAGCAAAACTGAAACCAGAATGTGCAGGAGGCAACCTAAGAGAAGCAGTTATGGAACAATGCCAGGGTGGAAGGGCGTCACCCAGACCTGAGCTGGAGAGGCAGCAGCCGCAGAGAGAACCAGGTGCCGGGGTTGGTAACCATGGCAACCAGGGAGGGAGAGGGCAGATGCTGGCAGTGCGCTCTATTCAGCACCTTGCTCTGGCGGGAGTGGCTTTATTAGCCCAGCTTACTTGTGCCAGCTCTTGTGGTTTCAAAGGTAAAGGTACCACCCAACACCCAGCACGCTCTCTAAAACGGATAATAGCAACAATAACAAAAACAACAACTAACATTTATTGAGCATCACAATGTGCCAGGCGCTGTGCCAAGCGCTTTACATATATTCTCTCGTTTAATAAAACAACCTGACAAGGCAGAAATTCTAGATGAGGACACCGAGGTTCAGGGAGGTCAAGGAGCAGTTAACAGTAAGGGCTCTGGAGGTGGACAACACAGGTTTGTCCCAGCTACATTGTTGGGCTTTGTGAACTCTCCCAGCCTCATCTGTAACAGGAGAGTCAATGCGATAACTCATGTTAAAGCATTTAGCTAATGCCTATCACAAAGAAAGTGCCCAACACTGATCGTTTTGATTGCTGTTATTTTGGTTATGATAAAAACAAAAGTCAGCTCATGTCATTTCCTCTGTAAAAACCTCCAGTGAGAACAGATTGGTGGTTACTAGAGGGGAACGGGGTCGGGGGAAGGCGAGAGGGGTAAAGGGGCACATGTGTACGGTGATAGATGGCATCTTGACTTTTGGTGGTGAACACGATGCAGTCTATTCAGAAGTCAAAATATAATGATGTACACCTGAAATTTATGTAATGTTATAAACCAGTGTGACCTCAATTTAAAAAAAAAAGAAGACCTCTGCTAATCCCCAAATCAGGCTATCACTTCTGGAAAAAAAAAAACTCCAGTGGCTCCCACCCCCCCAAAGACAAGGACTCCCTGGTCTCAGTGTCTGACCCACCCACACAAACTGCTCTTCTAGCCACACTGTGCCACTCACTTCCTGAATGCACCACATGCTGTTACACCTCTGTGCCTCCGCTCCTGCTGTCTCCGTGCCAGGAACACCCTCCTCGCCCTCCTCCACCGGGGAGGAGACAGGAAGTTGTCAGCAGAGAGGTCCAAGAGCCACCAGCCCCGGGCTTGTTGGACTTACCGACTGAGACATCTCTCTCCTACTCGCATTCCGGTCGCCTAGTGCAGCAGCAGCCACTCAAAAGATGCTACTGAAGTAACTATCAGAAGCTCGTCACATTTTTAAAAAGCAGTCCTGAAGAAGGTTGGTGGAGAGCTGAGTTCAAGATTCCAGGAAGAGCCAATATCTGGGCTGGCCCTTCCAGCTGTGGATCCGTGGTATCACCTCCACTAGCCAAGGACAGGCCTCAACTCATCTCTCCTCCACCAAAACTTCAGAACAATCCTGGGGGCAAGACTTCAGTCTAAAGAAAACCAATAACATAGGCGTCTGAGGAACGCAAGCCCAGGGCAAAATGTTGGGTCAGAAAAGGATTGTCCTCAGCCCTGTTGTCTCTTCTGGGGCCCTCCCCATGCCCAGACACTACCCTATGCCCATTCCAGGTCCTTGCCCAGCCAGTTGCCTGGCAGGACAGTTGCTAGATTGCTTGGAATGGTTGCTTATTAAGACAACTCTCTAGAAGACCAAAAGTCTTTAGTCTCAACAAAAATTAATCTCACAGGAGGGATCATGCTTCAGGGCCTGTGACAATTAGCAATATATCCTCAAGAAGTGTGAGGGCAGATCACAAATCCCGCTCCAAAGACAGTGATAATAATAACAGATAATACTTATTGAGTACTTCCTGAATGCCCAGCATTTCACGTTTACAATCTCATCTTATCCTTACAACAATACTATGATGCACATGGCTTAATTATTCCCATGTTTAGCAAGGGGGAAACTGAGGCTAAGAAAGAATAGCTCATAAGTGGAGGAGCTAGAACTGGGTGCAGGCAGCCCCCCACTCTGGAGCCTGAAGTCCTACCCACTGTGCAACACAGCCTGTTTCATTGCACTGTCTGCCGAGGGGGACTATGATTCCATGTGTCAGTGGATTGAGGGGTCTGTTGGATTCCTGTAGCTTCTTACTAGCTGTTATCTGGGGAGCAGGGAAGGTAGGAAGGCATTGTCAGAGCAGTCACCCAGCAGCTGCCTCATTAAAGCCTTCAGAGTCCCTGCCATATTTTTATTTGGCCTCCATCTAAGACTTCCCATGCTGGGGGGTGACAGAGATTGATGACAGCAGCTGTACCCTGAGTCTGAGCTCTTCCTGGGCTCACACGGTGGGACATGTGAGGTTGTAAAAGGTGTTTCAGCAAATTTGGGAGGAATAAGATGAAAACCCAATGCCCGTCTGCTGCCCCAAACAAAGTCAGATGTCTCAGGAGTGTCCCCCCTCCAAAGCCCATCCGTCTACGTGGTATATTTCCAGAGAGGCAAACGGCATTATCTTGACATGTGAGAAGGAGTACTTAAGATATTTTAAACCTGTCCTCACTTTATTCCACAATTCAGATTGATCTGTCATCAAGCAGTGCCTTAAAGCTGGCCATTAATGCCCCTTGTTCAACTTGTCACTCATCAGCTTCCCTGAGGACCATTGTGGCCCCAGGGTAATTTCTTTCACCTGATCCTCCTTCCAGGGAAAACCACGATATTCCATATCATTTGGGTTGAGGAAGTTGAATGAGTGAAAAGAAGAAGAAGAAGAAAATTAGCCATAATTTATTGAGTGCTTAATGTGCGTCCAGCACACAACAACTCAGAAGTGAGGAAACTGAGGCTTAGAAACACCCCAAGGGACCGAGCTAGTGAACAGCAGAGCCAGGATTTGAACCCAGGACTAGAATTTGGCATGGCATCACTGCCTTCCAAGAAGGTTACAATGTGGTGTCTACAGGAGCCAAGAGAGTTCTCAAGGGTGTCTCAGGTCCTCCAGAGGAGTGATTGACTTGAGAAGACTCTGGAAGCCGGAAGTGTAGTTTGAAATGTAGGTCTGGATTTAGGGGGCTCTGCTCCAGGAACACACCTCAATAAGAAGACTATGTCTAAATATAGCCTGCCATGTGCACAGTCAGAAACTCTAAGTTAATTCTGAGCCCACCAAAGAGTTTGAAAAAGATACCCCAGCACCCTCAGAATAACCATGAACAGAGAGACTATCCAAATCCACACCGTTTAAATAACAACGTAAGATGTGACTAAGAAGCTGAAACTGAGTCAGCCTTGAGAAGAAGCTAAAGGAACTGGAATGTTTCATAGTGGGAGCTGGAATGGCTGACCCTCACTCCAGCAACATTCTCCCAGGATGCCATCCTTGGGACCTCTCCTTCAGCCAAAATCAGAGCGGGATGGTGGGTAAAAAGATGCTGAGTCTGGGAACCCAGGCGTTCAGGGTCAGCAGAGACAGACCTGCCAGAACAATGGGGAGATCCACAAAGTAGCTCAGGAAGACCCTTGTGGAGAAGAGAAGGGTGGGAGGGGGAGGGGGAGGGGAGGGTGTAGAGAAAGGAAAGAAGTGGGCTCAACAAGTGACCGTCGTAAGCTCCTCCTGGGATAGACAGGGAACTGAATGCCTACCCCCATGCTGGACTCTAGCCCTGTCCTGAAAAGTCTCCAAGAAGTTGAGAAGCCACACCCTGGCCACTTGGATCTGTGCCAAAGGCTCAGATTTGCATTTCCTAAGGAAATGCATCAACTGGATCCACCAGAAGGCCCTAGGTGGCCTGAAACCTACCCTGGAACACTTATCACATTAGCCCCCCTTTAAAGGGTTTCCTGATCCAGTGAAGAGAAATAAGAGTCTCGAGAGCCTTAAAAGGGCTGGGCCAGGGGTTGGTCCAGTGCTGCCTCCCCAACCTCGCCTTTTGTTTTGTCCCTCCAATCTCCAGGGATGTGACCCTCATGTCACATCTGCACTTCCCCTTCAGTATCTCCGACGCTCACCTCCTTCCTCACTCCACTCATGGAGATGATCTCAACCACACCTGCCAGGCTGGGGACAAGGCAAACCCAACCATCTGGCTGTAATCCTAAACACACTGCACTTGGCACCGTGGCTGGTCCAATGGGACTGGTATTGCCCACTGCTCCCTGACACCTGCTTTCGTTTCCAGTTTCCCTAGGGAAGGCCTTTTCTGTCTGACCCTCAGAGATCCTGGCCTTGAGATTGGCCTTCTTATGGGCTGAATTGTTTCCCCAACAAACTTCATATGTTGAAGCCCTAACCCCCATCACCTCAGAATGTGACCATATTTGGAGACAGGGCCTTTAAAGGGGTGATTAAGTTAAAATGAGACTGTTAAGCTGGGCCCTGATCCAATCTGACTGGTGTCCTTTGAAGAGGAAATTTGGAGCCACAAAGGGTCACCAGGGACGCACATACATAGAGGAAAGACTGTGAGGACAGGGCAAGAACGCGGCCATCTGCAAGCCAAGGAGAGAGGCCCCAGAAGAAACCAGACCAGCTGACACCTTGGTCTTGGACTTCTAGCCTCCAGAACTGTGAGAAAATAATTTTGTATTGTTTAAGTTCCCCAGTCTGTGGTATTTTGTTATGGCGGCACTAGGAAACTAGTATAGACATCATCATTGGCCTTTGCCACTTTCTGTCGCTAATAATAACCATAAAGCTTAACACATTACATCTCGGGCATTGTGGTAGCAGTTTGCATGCTTATCTCATTCAATCCTCCCCAAAATATAGGGAACATTATTACCCCATTTGGGGTGATAGGCTCAAAGAGGTTAATGACTTGCCCAAGGTCACCCAGGTGATAAATGACTGAGACAGGATTTCAACCCAGGCAGGCTGGCTCCAGACTTGGTGCTCCCAGCCATCACACCACATTACAGGGACATTTTGGACACCGGGTCCTAGAAGGCCCCTGCAATGAACGTTTGTGTCCTCCCAAAATTCATCTGTTGAAATCCTAACCCTCACTGTGATGGCATTAGGGGGTGGGGCCTTTGGGAGGTGATTAGGTCCTGAGGGTGGAGCCCTCATGATGGGACTAGTGCCCTTATATACAGGACCTCAGAGAATTCCCTCACCTCTTTCTGCCACGTGAGGACACAGCAAGAAGTCGGCAGTCTGCAACCCAGAAGAGGGCTCTCACCAGAACTGATCATGCTGGCACCTGATTGCCAACTTCCACCCCCCAGAACTGTGAGAAATGAATTTCTGTTGTTTATAAGCCACCCAGTCTGAGACATTCTGTTATAGCAGCCCAGAGAGACTAAGACAGCCCCCCGCAGCCCAGGATCTCAGACCAGCTTGAGAAGCCTGGTGGATACTCCCAGCCAGGTATGAAGCACAGCCTCACAGCTCCAGGCTGCCGTCGAGACTGGTCTCCCTGGAACCTCAATGGTGGCATGTCACCCCAGGAGCCCATCAACTTCGCAGTCTTCAATCGCTGCCCTGCCTTGTCTGAAAGCCTGTGGAGCTATCATTCTGTTCCTCTCCCCCCGAGACACGTCTGCCACCTTGTCCTTTGGCAATGGGGATGAGAGAACGTCCCTGAACCCAGTGAATAAGCAAGCCCGTTACAGGCTGCCCGACCTCCAGGTCCTCTTCAAATCATCCCTACGACTAAGTGCCCTTGAGGAGTCTGTTCATCAATTCACCTTAGAAAAAGGCTTAGGGGCCGGCCCATTGGCCGAGTGGTTGTGTTGGCGCGCTCTGCTTCGGCGGCCCAGGGTTTCGCCGGTTCGAATCTTGGGTGTGGACATGGCACATCAGGCCATGCTCAGGTGGCATCTCACATGCCACAACTAGAAGGACCCACAACTAAAAATACACAGCTATGTACTGGGGGGCTTTGGGAGAAAAAGGAAAAATAAAATCTTTAAAAAAAGAAGAAAAAGGCTTAGCTCATAAGCAACAGCAATGACAGCTGCCCACTAAGAACAAGAATGGGGCTGCTTCCTCACATCCTTGTCCCCGGTGTCAGAAGCTCAGAGCTGTAATGGACCCTAAAGATGGTCCCCCTTGGTCTCCTCAACAGAGGGGTTGCACGGTGCAGGGGTGGTTCTAAGACTGGGAGAGTCTGATGTAAGATGCAGGGAATGGTCATTTCTTGCAACTAACACCCTCCCTGCAGGCCCCCTGCTGAAAAAATGCTAAGTCAACCCTCAACATGAACAAAGCCAAGCTTTGTAGGCCCTGCATTACTTTGGAGGGTGGGAGGTGAAAAAAATTGGCCGGTACGCCTGTTACTCATGTTACAGCTCTTATTTCTGTCTGCAGCATCTCAGAAACAGTTAGCTTCCGACCTGGCTTCTCCTGCCTGTGTTATAAGCTCCGTGAGGGCAGGAGCTGACTCTGTCTCCTCCGTTGCTCCCAGCACAGCATGTGTCTCTCAAGGCGTGTTACCCGAACCACCTGCACCAGACTTACCTGAGGGTTCATGAAATGCAGATTCCCAGTCCCCACTCTAGATCTTCCAAATCAGACTCTCCAGGGTGGGGCCCAGGAATCGGCAGCTATCAAGCACCCCAGCTGATTCTAATTTTCACTGCCCTGCTGGCTGCTTTCTTTAACCATGGCCCGGCCCCCTGAGAAAGTTGACCAGGAGCTGATATGGAACATCAGTAGGGAAACCAACCATCCTGGTGTGGACTGAGGCGTTTCCCGGGACGTGGAACTTCCAGTGCTAAAACCAAGATTGTCCAGGGCAAGCCAGGATGGTTGGTTATCCTGGCCCCCTCGAAACCAAACACAACAACAGGGAGCAGAGTTCCCCAGCTCACCGGTGAGAGAGCATCTCCAAATCACTCTTACTTGGTGTTGGAATGCACCACAAATGTAGTCAGAGTTGAAAGTGGGTGTGGGTGATGTTCCAGGATTTCACAACACTTCAAATGAAAAAATGAAGTCAGACCACAAGGAACTGACTCAGGGGCTCTGGAAAAGGGTCCAGCTTCTCCAGTCTGTCCCCTGCCCAAAACCTACTATCACCAGCCTGTGCCTACCCTACGCTGACTGTTCCCTCAGGATCAGAGGGGTCACCCCTGGGTAGGAGGAGGTCGCGAGAATCACGGGATATCAGAACCAGAAAGTCCCCTGGAGATCAAAGAGTCCTGGTCCCTCATTTCTCAGATGAGAAAACGTAGGTCCAGAAAAGCCAAGTGATTGGCAGGGTCACACAGCCAGTCAGTCAGAAGGTGACTCCAGCTCTCCTTATCTCCCCACCTCCACACAAGCCCTCTGCTGGGCAAAAAATGACAAGAGCAGAAAAAGAAACCAGAAATATTAACTGAGGGGGAGGAAGCTAGACACAGAGACGGGTGGTGTCCTAATCCACCGCATGTTACAGATGAGGAAACTGAGGCATGCAGAGGTCAAATATAATTCCCCAGGCCACACCCAGGAAACCTCTCTTGCAGGTCACGTAAGGCCCATCCACAGTGGCTATGGAAGTGGGTACTCCCAACAAATCTGAAGACTTGCCATATCCGAAATGAGAGACTCTGGTGACAAGGTGCAGCAGAAAGGTGAGACTGGAGCATCAGGAGCTAGAAGTGGAGACCTGGATCCATAGACACCATGCCGGGGCCTTCAGCCTGGGGAGCTTTCCCAGAGAGAGTGTGTACACCAAGCCTGGTGCGGGTTACTCCGAGGGGAGCAGTGGCGGTGACTGATTCTTCACTTTAAACAGTGTTGAGTTGTATAAAATAATTGATAAGAATTTGGTTTTGTGATATCCTTAAAAAATGATTACTGCTAAGATCAAGGAAAGAAGAACACAGGACCTCCCTAACTGGAGGTAGGTGGTCATGGATTTCCTGAAAGTTAGGTGTCCGTATTGTGGTAGAATTGGACTGCAACTTGCCTTTTTAAGAACTCTTAGAGGAAATAATCTGGAGGTCATACAATGTTTCCACTTAGACGCAATGGCAATCGTAGGAGAAGGACGACACCTAAGGATTTCAGAACTAATTTCTAAAGAGTATTTTGAGTTCTCTATAATTGAGAATTCAAAAATATTGCTTCGAAGTTATAGTCCATGACAAAATGGGAACAATCTTCCAGGAATTGATGTCTCTGCGGTTGGCCCGGTAAAGCCCTGGCTATGCGGAACTCTTAGGGAATGAATGAGTCACTTTATAGAGTAGAATTTCCTGAATAGCTGAAGGTGAAACCTTTAAGTGATGGACATTCAAACTTTTAAATAGAAGTCTTTCTAAAATGGCCTCTTTGCCCTCTGCATTCTAAAACAGAGTGCCCAGGACGTTATTTCATTTTAAGGCGTGACCCTAGGGCTTGCCAAAGCCTGGAACAACTCCACTTTCAGTACCTTACCTTCAGAACTTGCCCTCTCTCACACGATCCCCCCGCCCCGCCAACCCTGTGCCTCATTCCCACCACCCCTGCGCTCCCATCCCATTTCATCTCTGGACTCTAGCCTGGCACCTCGTCCTTCCTTGTTGCCGACAGTTATTCAAAGCTCAGCTGCCATGCCCAGTGGATCAGCACTTTTCTCTGTTCCTATTTATTAAAGCTACAGAACTGGAAACTGCTGGAAAGAGTCCCAGAACCGTGCTGCAAATAATCAGAGCAACAGCCCACATTCGTTTGACACATGACACCTTTATTTACAGATTCTACGAAGTCCTTGCATGCCCTGAAGCAGCCAGCACAGGTAGTTTGGGCCACATTTTTATGACAAAACTAAGTGTTATAGGTTCGATGAGCTTCATAAGGTCATCTGACCAATAAATTGTAAATGGATAACTTGAATCCAGGTCTTCTAATTCCAATTCCATATACTTTGCTACTTCTTGAATCACCTATTCTAAATATCTGTTATCTAAAATCTACCAAGAGAATGGGCTGAATACGTGAAAATTGGCCATGCAGCTGAACTCCTTTAACATGAAGGTTGGTGGAATCAAGCCTGGCAATGGCTTTGTATTTCCATTCGTGTTAAATGGGTTGCTTGTGCAAATCATTGTAACTGCTAGTTGCAAAGAAACGTTCCGTGTAAGCAAGCCACTGCAGAGCTTCTGCAGGAGATGAAAGGAAGGGCGATGTGGTTACAGAGGGTTTGGTCAATGTGACCGGGTTGTGCTATAATTGTGAACGGCCCCTAATGGAAGAACTCAAAGGTGAAGGTGTTGATAATTTACTCTCAGAAGAACTGGCTTCTGCTTTGTTTTCTTCTCTAAGTCTTACAGACCGGGAATGTGTTTCTAATGATGTATTCATTTTCACCACATTCCAGGACAACACAATAGTGTCTTATGTTCCAACAAGTTAATTATAACAGAATGTTACCCATTTGGATTTTTGCAGAGAGTGTACGCCCCACAATCACGCTGACTGCTATCACTTTAAATTTATGACCACAGATCTCAAGTTGCCACCCAGCACTGTCCAGAAATGCTACTCCATTTCTTAGCAAGTTTCCTTTCCCCCTCCCTGAGATGGCTATTCCACATGTTCTCCTCTCTCCTCCAGCCGCTATCCTCCCTCCCTGTCTTTGATCTTAGTTCATGATCTCGCCCCTTGAGTGACCAAGAAAATGGAAACCACCATCAAAGGCTATTTCATCTTCCCTCCGTCAAGCCTTCAGCCTCCCTGCACCTGGGCCTCCCTTCCAGCCTGTTCTGTTGGTAGAATAACCAACTGTCCTAGTTTGCCCAGGACTGGGGGCATTTCTGGCACATGGCACTTTCTGTTTCAAAACTGGACTTTCTGGGACCGGCCCTGTGGCCAAGTGGTTAAGTTCAAGTGCCCTGCTTTGGTGACCGGGGGTTTGCCAGTTCGGATCCTAGGCACAGACCTACACACCGCTCATCAAGCCATGCTGTGGTGGCATCCCACATAGAAGAACTAGAATGACTTACAACTGGGATACACAACTATGTGCTGGGGGAAAAAAAAAAGGAAGATTGACAACAGATGTTAGCTCAGGGCCAATCTTCAAAAAAAAGACTTGAGTCTGCTTGCCTTGTTTATAAAAACAAAGCAAAACAAAACTAGGCTTTCCCTCGACATGGGACTTTCAGTGCTAAAACTGGGGAACATCACTCCACATAAGCATGAGCCCTCATTGCTCCCTCCCTTCTGAAGCCCATGCTCCAGGGTAGGCCAGATCCCAACCCTCTCACCAACTTGAGGGCTCCAGTCCTGCACTATCCTGTCTTTTGCATCATCCATCTCTCCGTCTCCATTGACTCCTTCCCTTGAGCATGCAGACAAGGTCTACCATGCCCCATCTCAAAGAATAAGGAATGCCTCCCTTGGCCTTACTTTTCTCTCCTCCTACCAACCCATATCTCTGTCCTTCTCAGCAAAGTTCCATCTTTCTTCACTGAATCCTCTCCTCATCCACCATTCTTGGTCAATAACTTCCACTCAGGCCTCCATTCCTTCACTCTAACAAAACCTCCACTATCAAGACCACTCACACTGCCAAGTCCAAGGTGCTATGGCAATTGCTAGGAAATTTGCTGAATGGCTACTCTCAATTCTAGAACGCGTCTCCGCATAGACCAGTAACAGTGTGTGGACAGGCGTATTTAGGGAACCCCTCTTTGAAGAGCACGGCTCTCCATCCCACACTGTCCTGGTTTTCCTCCTACCACATGCACTGTTCCTTCTCTGTCTCCTTTGCTGCATCCTCTTTCTTTTCCTGGCTCCCAAATTTTGGCAAGTCCCAGGTCTCAGTCCTTGGTTCTCCTCTCTTCTCCAACTTCATGTTCTTTTTGGTTGAGGCCAACCAGTCTCATGGCTGTAAATACCATCTATATGCTGATGGCCCCTGCAGTGGATAGAACTGTGTCCCCCAAAGAGATTTGCTCAAGTCCTAATCCCCAGTACCCATGAATGTGACCTTATTTGGAAATAGGGCCTTTGCAGATGTAATCAAGTTAAGATGAAGTCATACTGGATAAGAGTGGGCCATAATCCAATGATTGATGTCCTTATAAGAGGGAAATTTGGATACAAAGACACAGACACATAAAGAGAGAAGATAGCCATGTGAAGAGGCAGAATTTAGAGGGATACAGCTATAAACCGAGGAATGCCAAGGATTGCCAGCAACCACCAGAAGCTAGGAAGAGGCAAGAAAGGATTCTTCTCTAGAAACTTCAGAGGGAACACAGCCCTGATAACACCTTGATTCTGGACTTCTAGCCTTCAGAACTATGAGACAATAAATTTCTCTTGTTTTAAGCCCCCTGACGAAATCAATACAAGATCCAATTTCTATCTCCAGCCTGGACTGCTACCAGATTTCTATATACCCAGCCATGTACTTGGCATCTCCCCTTGGCTGTCTATTAAGTATCTCAAATTTAGCATGTCCAAAACCAAACTTTTGGGGGGCCAGCCCCCTGGCTGAGTGGTTAAGTTCCTGCGCTCCCCTTCGGTGGCTCAGGGTTTTGCCAGTTCCGATCCCGGGCGAGGACATGGCACTGCTCATCAGGCCATGCTGAGGCAGCATCCCACATAGCACAACCAGAAGGACCTACAACTAGAATATACAACTATGTACTGGAGGCTTTGGGGAGAAGAAATAAAAGAAGAAGAAGATTGACAATAGATGTTAGCTCAGGTGACTCTCTTTAAAAAAAAAAAAACTGAATTTTTGGTTTTTCTTTCCTAGATCATTTTCTCCTGGTTTCCCCAACTCAGTAAATGGCAAGGCCATTTAGCCAGTTGTTCAGGCCAAAACCATAGAAGTCATCCTTGATTTCTCTCTCACTCCTGCCCCCATATATCTGATCCATCAGCAGTTTTCATCAGCTCTACATTCAAGATATTTCCTCCTCCTCTGCCAACCGTTATCATGCCTTGCTTTTCTAGAATGTTCCAAGGACTTGGTCTTGTTCATTGCTATCCCCAGGGCCTGGAACATAATAGGCATGCCATAAATACTTGTCAGATTGATGAATAAAATAAAACCTTATTAATCCAAACACTCCCTTGATTGAGAATTCGTGATCACTGAAACAGAGGCTACTGAGCACTTTAACAGCATAATTAAGATAAGGGAGGGCTTTAACTATGTGGGATGATAAATTGTTTACATACAACATGCCTGTTAATTATGAATCATGTGTATACTCGTTATGGTCCCGTAGTTTCTCTTTTAAAAGACCTGGTTTACTTGGTGGTTATGCAAAGCCTAGGTCCTTCCTCACAACCTGATTCAATACATTTAAAGCACATCCTTGAAAATATTATAATTGCATTTCTTCAAAAGAAAATGCATATTCTACAGTTCGAACTTTGCAGTGATGTCATCAGAAAGCACACACTATAAACACCTTAAATTCTCGACGCTTGTAATCTCCACCACGGCGAGCCCAGCATTCCAAAAATGCATCTTGAAACACTCAAGCCTTTTGACGCTGAGGAAAGCATGTCAGAAGCTGTAATTGTTTGAAAAAGAGAGATGGACACTCTCTCAGGCAGTTCCCAACATACCCAGCTAAAACTTGAAGCAGCGCCTGTCTTCCATATATATTTGGGGGCCCAAATTGCCATTTTCCCCGTCAAATTGTTGCATAGGATTTGCTCCTGTGCAGTTCAGTTCAGCTCAGCAAACACTTCCTGAAGCCTGAGTTACACCTCGGCTGCCGAGGGCTCAAAGAAGAGTAAACAGCACATGGTTTCTACCCTCGAGAATCTTCTCCCATTGTGGGATAATTATATGAGTTGTATTAATTATATTGGGATTATATTCATATAACCAGATTATAATAACAGCTATGGTTGAGTGGTGCATAGGGTGCTATGTGGGTACAGGTGAAGGAACAGGTAATTCCAGAGGGGAAAAGATGTTAGGGACAGAGAAGGTGACACATGAAACCTTCACAAAGTGGACAACATGGAGAAAGCAGAAAGCACAATTCATCCAGGTCTGAGTGCTGGATCATAAAGCAAAAATTACGTGGAAAAACCGCATAGGGTTTAGAGAATAACTCCTGTAGTGGACCTCTGGTTTCCAGCCACCAAAAGCCTGAGAGCCGAGAAATGTAAAACTCAGCTAACCATCCAAATGCTTTGTCACGCAGCCACACAGGGAGGCTCCAGGGCTGATCCTAGGGGCCGATGGGGGGTCATCCCAGGAGGGCAAGGTCAATAATTTTGTGAATGCCCGTTTATATCAGATCATCAGCTCCCACCAACCTTCATCTCTCATCTCTTTGTCTTTCAGGGAATAAACAAAGCTCTTAAATAGCCAAATTGTTCATAATAATCCCATGCTTACCCAGCTGGTGAATTTCAATAGACTAAATAGAAAATAAAAGATCCTGCGCCTGCAGTCCCTCTGGACGTAGCCCCTCCTACCGGACAACCTCCTCCACCCGTGGTCAGCCCCTGCAGGTTAAAAGAACTCCTGACTGTATTTACACCAATACAGGAGAAGGATGTGGGAGGGACTTCTGTTGGACAAAAGCTTCAGCCTCCTGCAGCCGCAGGGATGAGGACAGAGGTGTCAGTGGCACCAGGAGAGGCCAGCTGTCCTGGGAGGAGTGCTTTCTGACTGCACACTCAGTCCAAGTAACCCCAGAGCAGAGTTTCTCAACAGTGACCCTTTAAATATTTTGCACTGGGTAATGCTTTGTTGTGGGAGGCTGTGCTGTGCACTTGTTTAGTGGCATCCCCACTAAACTGATGTCTCAGTCAGTACGGGCTCTTATGACAAAGATGCCATGGACTGGGTGGCTCAGACTACAGAAATTTATCTCACAGTTCCGGAAGCTGGAAGATGAGATCAGAGTGCCAGCATGGTGGGTTTGCAGACAACTGCTTTCTCGCTGTATCTTCACATGACAGAGAGAGAGAGAGGATGCTAGCTCTCTGGGTTTCTTCTGAGGGCACTAATTCCATCGGGAGTGGTCCACCCTCATGACCTAACTAGCCCCCAAAGGCCCCCATATCCAAATAGCATCACAGTAGAGGTTAGGGCTTCAACATATCAATTGTGGGGGGAGAGGCACAAACATTGAGTCTTCAACATCTATTTCTACCCACTAGATGCCAGTAGGAAATCACTCTCCTACCCCAGTGGTGACAACCAGCTATAACCAAGCATTGCCAAATATCCCCCGGGAGGGATATCGCCCCCAGTCGAGAACCACTCCCCTCAAGGACAAGGCAGGGACAAAGGTGGGGAGAACCCCCGTATGAACCAGACATTGGGGAACACAGGGACACAGTGGGGATGGAGGGGTTGGGCCAGGGTGCCTGTGGTCCCAGAGAGGCTGGCGGTTACATCATTCAGGGTGCCGGAGAGCCCTGTGATGACCCTGTGGGGGGCAAGCGGCGGGGGGCTCCTCCAAGCCCCTCCTTTGAGAGAGGGTAAGGTCTTTCAGTTGAGGGATAAGAAACACTGGTAAAATCTAGGTCCAGCTCCACATCCACAGGGAAAAAATCAAGGGCTTTCTAACGTTAAAAAGCGGTTTACATCTAACTTTTTGGCAGAGAAAGAAAACTTTGAACTTTCAGTAAGAAGGGGCAACATCTTTTGTTAATAAATGTGTAACTTGCACAGCCAGAGGCACTCAAACTAGAATATACAACTATGCACTGGGGAGGATTTGGGGAGAAGAAGAAGGAAATAAATAAATAAATAAAAAGAAATGTGTGACTTGCATTTGCCTGGGCCACCCCATTCTGGGCTTAAGGTTGGGGCCGTTTTGAGAGTAATAACGTGGATGTCAATGACTCTTGCCTCTGACAGCTATGGTGGGGGCCCGATCTCCTCCAAGACCTACTCCTTACACACACACACACACACACACACACAATTACTCTTGGAAGTCCTCAGATAGCTCCTCACATGTCTGCCTGAGCAGACCCAATTTGCTCCCCTGAAGGGTCGGCCATTATTTCCGCCACAGTGTCTCCCTCTGCTGATGGTCACCATCCTCACCCCACTGCTTGCTGAGCTTCCAGAAGACCTCGCTGCTGCTCTCAGGGCCCCCACACCAGCTACCTCCTTCAGCTACTGGATCTCTGCCGCCAGGCAGGGCTGCACCTCCGCCATCTGCAAGGACACAACCATTCTGCTGGGCACCACAGTGTTATGCCAGGAACTAGGCCAAAGCCACACGATACCTCTTGGGTCCTCAATGCACCAAAGACGCCCCACCCTCCTTGTCCAGGTAAGCAAAACACCTCTTTGTCTGCCTCTGGCCACAAATACAAAAGCATCATTTCTCAGTCCCATTGTCTTACAAAGACTGTGGTACAGCCACCCTTCCATGTTGTGACTCACAGCCCCCTTGTCTCCACAGGACTCAAGTGGGAGACAGGAAGACAGATCTGAGGGCCCCACATCAGGCAGCATGCAGAACGATCCTCCCGCTGCAACGGCTGAGCCTGACTCTGTCTTCCCTTCTAGGAACTTGTCTACCAGAAAACCCCTCCATCCCTCTAGCAACTAGGCTTCCAGTGGCTGCCCCACTCCCTCACAAGACAAGCCTGAAATCCAGCAGAGGGTGCAGCATGGGCTCCAGCTGGTAAGCGACCACCCAGCCATGCGCCCACTCGCTACCCATGCTGTCTATACACGAGGCTGGAAGTCCTCGGCCTCCTTTCCCCATCTCATTACCATGAAAAAACAAAGAAGTCAGGAAAATCACACCCCAAGTAGAAGCCTGCATGAGTTATCATGGATATTTATTGGCTGCTTACTCTGTGCCAAGCACTGCTCTCAGCCCTTTACATGAATTCTCTCGTTTAATCCTTACAACAGACCTATGCGGTAGGTACTATACTATACATGGGGGAAACGAGGCACAGAGACCTGTGGAGACCTGCCCAGGGCCAGGCAGTCAATAGAGGGCAGAGCGGACATGTACCGGGGTCTGCTGCAGGGGGTGGGAGGAGTGTGGGCGTGACCATTGCAGTGCGCGCATGCACACAGGCCTGTTCCACCCGCGCCTGAGCTCCATTCAGTGGCAGTTAGGAGAAAGAGAAATTAAGAAGAAAGGGGAGCCAAGGAAGGAAAGAAGAGCATGAAGAAAGAGAGGGAGAGATGAGACAGCCGGGAAGGGGGGAAAGGTAGAGAAGGCCCATCTGACCATGCTCCCTGGGGTGGGTTAGGAGCCTCCTCCAGAGGAAGTACACACCATCTCCTGGTCGAGGCAAAGGCTTGGCTCCATATCCAATCCTTCTGTGCCCACAGGTCCCCTTTCCCACATCTTCTGACCCACTCGCCTGCCCTGACTCCCACGCCATCAACACCATTTGCCTCTAGACCCAAAGTGGGATCTGGCCCCTGCTTCTCAGGGGTGCCTCCTCTTGAGTTGACACATGTGGCTCTCACCCACCACCCCCCTCCGATTTTTCTCACCTCCTGTGGCCCCTACACACCCCATCCCACCCAGGCTCCTTCCCTGCTCCGGCCTTCTCTTGTCAGCTCCTCACCCTGGCCTTTAACCCACAGCTCGTGGACCCTCTGAACTAACCAGTCCACACCACTGTCCCTCCCTGTCCTTCCATCTTGAGCTCTTAAGCTTTGGTCAACACCCCACCGTAAGCAATACCTGGCAGGAACCAGATGTCACCCACCCCGGGCCCCTCCGTCACCATCGCCCTCACTGCCCTCTTCCTGCCTCTCAGCCCACACTCCCTGACTCATCCCAGCCCTCAAAGCCTGTGCCAGGATGGCATTTCCCCTCACCCTCCTCACAGCCTCTACCAGAATTTCTCAAAGAGCGGTCCAGACACCTACATGAGGATTACCAGGGGCCCTTGTTTAAAATGCTGTGACAGTGAAATAAGCCAGACACAAAAGGACACAAACTGTATAAGTCCACTCATAGAGGTCCTTAGAGCAGACAAATTCAGAGACAGAAAGTAGAGGGGTGGTTGCCAGGGGCTGGGGGCAGGGGGATGGGGAGTTGGTGTTTAATGAGCACAGAGTTTCAGTTTGGGAAGATGAGAAAGTTCTAGAGATGGATGGTGGTGATGGTGGCACGACAGTGTGAACACACTTAATGCCACTGAACTGGAGACCTAACAATGGTTAAAATGGTAAATTTTCTATTAAGTATATTTTACCACAATAAAAAAAAAATCCAATGCAAAATCGGGATCTTGGGAGCCGTGCAAGGAAACCTACGTTTTTAAACAGCTCCCCAGAGGTTCTTAGGCCCTAGAAATGTGAGAACTGGGAATTGCTACTTCTTCTTAGCTGTGTAACCTCAGGAGAGTCCCGGAACCTAGGAGCCTCAATCTCCATATCTGGAAATGGACATAATACCGTCCTCACACAGTTCTTGTGCAGGTGACACGAGATGATGAATATAACGTGCAAGGGGCATGTGGTCGCTGCTCAACAAAAATGAATTTGATATTGTCAGTCCACAGACATTAACCAAGCAGCCCCTGCAAAGTACCAGGCCCGAGCTGGGTCCTTGGGATACAGCAGTCAGCAGAGCCCGTTGAGTCCCGACGCTTTCAGACAGCAGGGGTCTCCCTTCTGCCACTCTCAGGCCACCTGAGAGCTACCTGCTAGGAATGAATACCTGGCAACATGTAAGGAGATTCCTGATGTCTCAGAGGCTGTGGTTATAATCTGGCGAAGGAAAGGGAGAGTTCCAGAGGGTAGGGGCCGGAAGAATCAGAGCACTTAAAAGGGAACCCTGACCCAGCCCAGGGTCAAGGCTTTCCTGAGCCAGTGAAGGCTGCACCAAATCCTGAAGGGTAATTGGCTTAGGGGGTGGCCAGGGCATTCCTGGCCAAAAAATTAACACGTGCAAAGGCCCTGAGGCCTCTAGTACATTTGAAGAGGAGCAGGAAGAGCTGGCTGTTGAGGGCTGGAGAATGTATTCCAAGAGGAAAAGAGAAGCCTGGTCAGATGGTTTTGCTCGAAGGTCTCCGGATCCCAGAGGCCCTCAGAAATCCACAGCCCTGGTGGGAACCAGCTTGGAACCTCTTTCAGTCACCTCTGCTCCAGGGAATTCCCCTCTACAGGAGACAATGTTATCTTAAAAGCACAAAGCTTTTGGCCTCCTTATCTCCTCAGCCGCTATTCCCTGTGGCTTCTTGGGATGGCCTCTTGCCTCTCACAGCCTCAGCCAGGCAGATCTGGTCAGCTGCACACATTCTATTCTTCTCAGGTAGAGCCCAGGGGCTGGGACGGGTGGGGCTTTGTCTCAGGGCCTCTTCACACTAAAACTGGACCCCTCCGGCTCCTGCCAGTGCTCCCCTCAGAGCTCCCCCACAGACCCTGGGCACGTAGTTATCAGCTCTCACTTGGCCATTTTAAACACTTTCTAGAGCTCAGGAGAGGCGTTTTTCTTTTTCTTTTTTCTTTTTTTTTTTTTGAGGAAGATTAGCCCTGAGCTAACATCTGCTGCTAATCCTCCTCTTTTTGCTGAGGAAGACTGGCCCTGAGCTAACACCTGTACCCATCTTCCTCTACTTTATACGTGGGACGCCTACCACAGCATGGCTTGCCGAGCGGTGCCATGTCCGCACCCGGGATCCTAACTGGCAAACCCCGGGCCGCTGAAGCAGAACGTGTGAACTTAACCGCTGAGCCACTGGGCCGGCCCCCAAGGCTTTTTCTTTTTTTCTCCTCTTTTACTTTTCCCAAATTGACCATGTCTAGAAAAGAGGAAAGCGTACATCAGTAGGAAAATCACTTTAAAAGAATACCTCCTAGGCCTTTTGGTGCACAAGTGTTTCACTAATGTTGACAGTTAAGATTACGAAGTGCGCCTACTTCGGCACTGACTGTAACAAGATGGCTGGGCAAATTTTTTAATAGCTTTATTTTTTTTACAGCGATCCATTTACTCTGGCGTTTTTGAGTCTGTAAAGCGGTAAGCGTGCTAAGGAATTACCTAAACAGTTCCATCAGGCCAAGCCTCGGGTACAAGGAGGCTTGGAAGGTTGCCAGACCGCTGGTGACTCTTTTGATTAAGATGTTTCCCTAAGAGCCTGTCGCCGTGCAGAGGGGGACATCCTGGCTGAGGACCAGGCCTCCATCCCTCCAGCGCAATGCCTCCCACTCCCTTCTTCCAATGTGCACGAGGCCGGAGCTTGACATCAAATTTCTCTTTCTAGAACCAGCTCTCCAAGTGGGTGACCCAGCCTTGCATGCAATCATGTCCTTTTCTCTGTTTTTGCTGTGAAACAATTTCTTGAAAGTACTCCAAAGTGGCTTTGGGAATATTCAAATCTCGACTGTTTTTCACTTCAATAAAAAATGACAGCAAATTTGGCTAGTACCGGGGGAGCCGGAATCCAGAGGAGAGGGGGAGAAAACCCCAGCCCCTCTTGTGGCTTGATTCTGCTAGATTTGTAGGAGGGTATCACACCTTCTCTCCCCATTTCCAGCAGGAGGGCGGCAGGCAGGGTTTGCGAAGCCCTCCATCCACGCTTGTGCCTGCTGCGGGAGCAGGCTGGACCCAGTGGCCAGCTGTCCTGGACAGTGAGAGCCACAGAACCTTTTCTCTTGCCAATTTTGCCTCTCTTCTCCTTTCCAAATCCCTTAGTAACTGATACTTTAGGAATGGGAGAAAATAAAGCTGAAGGGTTAGATTAAATTATCAGTTGTGACAGAGCTCATTCTAGGTACAATGCAGAGGCTAATCAAACAAACGGGAGCCCCGACCTCTGTCCCCAAGCAGAGCCTTCCTTCCTGAACTCTCTGCTATGCAAGGAATTCTGCACGTAGTAAAAAAAAAAAAAATCTCCCTGGATTTCTGATCTGTCCAAGTGGGAATGCATGGCGTGGAGAAACACTGCTTGCCCAAGCAAGAACAGCCACGCACAGGAAAACAGTCCAGTAAACAATGTCCTAGACGTTTCCAGAAAACCCCAGAGGCTGCCTTCCATGGTAACAGTATGTAAGAACGACACAGCTGGTACAGCTGCTGGGCTGACCCTGCACCGTGAGGTAAGTTGGATGAGAAGGAAGGTGTTATGGGCTGAACTGTGTCCCCTAAAATCTCATGTGGAGAAGTCCTAACCTCCAGTACCTCAGAATGTGACTGTATTTGAAGATACGGTCTTTAAAGAAGTAATTAAGTTAAAATGAGGTCATTTGAGTGGGTCTTAAACCAATACGCCTGGTGTCCTTCTATCAGCAAGAAATAAGGACACAGACAGTTACAGAGGAAAGACCACGCAGAGACAGAGAGAAGACCATCATCTATAGACCCAGGAGAGAGGCCTCAAGAAATCAACCCTGCCGACACCTTGATCTCGGTCTTCTAGTCTCCAAAACCATGCAAACATAAATTCCTGTTGTTTAGCCTATAATAGTACCTATGGTCCTAGTACCTATGGTCTAGTACCTATATGGTACAAGTACCTATGGTCTATGGTACTTTGTTCTGGAGGCCCAAGCAAACTAACGCAGAAGACGTAGCTATAGAAAATTCACTGCCACCTATGTGAGCATCGCCCAGAATCAGCCCTGCCTGGAGCAGTAAGCTCATCTTCACATGGGATGTCCCATCACCTCACAAAATCCAAGAATGCATCCTGAGGCTGGAAGATACCAGCCCCATTCACTCTACCTTCAGAAACAAATTAAACTTAGAGTAGAGATGAGAGTTATTAAGAACTTGCAGGCGGGATGAAGACATCCTCCGATATAATGGTTGGTCACAACTGATTCACTAAGAAGGTTTATGCTACATTGATAGAAGTCCTTTAAAATCAAATCGCCAAAAAGGAAAAGAAGAGAATTAAAGAAAAGTGAGTCTGCTAAGTGTGTGGACAGTGGCGGTGTTTTTGTACTCGGCCAACATAGTTACATTTCCCAGAACTCTCTTCTCTATAGGTTCCTGGGTGGGGACTGGCGACAACAGAAAGGTGTGCAAGATTTGGAAGGCGCAAGTGAAGCATAGCTGTTTTATTATGCTCTGAAGCTCGTGTAGGGCAGACGCGGGGCAGCTCATGCTGTGCTGGCCCCCCTCGCTGGTGTTGGGCAGCCACTGGGCCCGCAGCTCCTCCAGCTCCTGGGCCAGGTGGGTATGGCTCTGGGGTGAAGGACTCCAACTTGTCCACAGGTCACCCACGTCATGGAGATCGCAGGTGGTGAGAGCACACATGTTCCAGTTCACCCCTCGTCTTTCCCACTCCACCTTCATCTTCTCTTCTGAGCTGGCGCAGCTGAGACACGGGGCATCTTACACAGACCGCAGAATCAGCTCCCCCAGCGTAGGAGCTCTGACCCAGTGATAAACCCCTTATTCTCTACGGCTCATTGACGTTCTGCTTCTCTGATCGAACCACAACTGATACGACAATCAATAGAAAAAAATCTATCTTAGTAGGCTATCCAAACAAGTAAGAGTTTAAGACAAACAACCTGAATGTGTCATAAACATTGAATTCTTTGTGGACTCACCCCTTGTGATACCAACTTAAGCCCACAAACAGTGAGATCTCAGCCCTTGGAGTCAACATTGTCCCTCTCGCCAGACTCCAAATCTCAAAGCCAACTGGATGCTGAACTCCCCCTCCCTGCTGCTGATCCCACCTGTGAATTCTCTCACATCACTCTCCCTTCCTTCCATTCCTCTTGCACCATCCTGGGCCTGACCTTCCGTGCTTCATTCCTGCCTCCACACCTCCTACCGTCAGACCTGCCATCGCCACCCCAAAACCTCCCCAAACCTCTGCTTCTAGCAAGTCAGCCTTCAACACTCTTCAAAGGCTATGTCCTCCCAGATCAAATCTAAACCCTCTGCCTAGATGTTAAGACCTTTTATAATCTGTCCCCACCCTACTGCCCCACCATCTTCACCATTGCTCCCCAATATGTGCCCTCTGCCAAGTGAGGTTAGTCTCTTCCCTGTTGGGGTCTGCCATGCCCACTCCATCCCTGGGCCATCACTCAGATTTGTCCCCATGCTGTCAGACCTTTCCTTCTTCAAGTCCTATCTCAAGGATTATCTCCCTCTCAAAGTCTCATCAAAGCCATGGGATATAGTATTTAAGAAAAAGGGACTCTGGAGCCAGCCAGTCTGGATTCAAATCCTGGCTTTGTGCTTCTCAGCTCTCTATGACTTTAGGCAAATCGCTTAATCTTTCTGTGCCTTACATTCCTATAATACCACCTACCTCGTAGGGGTATTCTGAGGATTTAGCGAGTTAAGTCACATAAAGCATTTGTATCATGCCTGATGCATAGGCAGCGCTTGATAAGGGTCAGTTCTTACTTTAGTCTTATTTTTATTTTTATTATTACCCGACCATTCCAACCCTCTCCAATATTCTTTTCCCCTGAATTTCTACACCTGGTATAGCAGAGACTACGTCGCTCAAGCATTTAATTATAGTCCATCCTGTACTGTTTGCTGTGATTTCATGTGTAGCAAAGAAGAACAAAAACACTTTATCTGTAATCAGAACATCAATAAACAATAGCTTATTCATGAACATAAAATATTCCTCATTCCTAATGTGCAGAATAAGCAAGAGAATTTGCCCTGCTTCTTCCTGGCAGCATTTAACCCCTAAGAGACCTAGGAGGAAAAAAATGGGGACACACTGTCAGGTACATGAAGACACGAAAATGCCCACAAAATGGTGCTGAGCCTCATCTTCCTGGTGCATTTAATCACGAAAAAGATGACATTTTGAAAGACACAGTTTTCACGGCAAGAAGAGCTTCCTGGAGGGCGGCCTGGTCAGAGGCAGGGACCTCAGCCAGCATCTGCTCCTCCTGAAACTGAACAGCACTCAAGTTACCAGGGACCCCAGAGGCCCAAGACCAAAGGGGCCACTAGATGGCGACAGTTTCCAGGTGGGGTGGGTCCCAGACACTGTGCAGGCTCCCAGCCTTCCCTCCATGGGGCTTCTGGTTTACCACCCAGACCACTTAAGGGTCATAAATTAGTTTGCAGTCCAAGACAATACGGGAGTCTGTGACACTCAACTTTTTCACGTCTCTGTTTTTTCAGATACGAAAGGAAGGGACTGGTGGAACCAGAGGGCAGCTAACAAACCAGCCAGTTCTGGAATTGCACAGCATAGGGAATATAGCCAATAATATAGTCATAACGTTGTGTGGTGACAGATGGTAACTGGGCTTATCGTGGTGATCATTTCACAATGTATATAGATACCGAATCACATGATGTACACCTGAAACTAATAGGATATTGTATGTCAATTATACTTCAATAACAAAGAAGAAGAGCAGTGAGGGCCAGTAGATCTTTGCAAGCACTTGAGCTTTGCCCCAAGTGAGATGGGAGCAATGGAAGGTCATGAGCAAGGAATGACATTATGTGACTGATGGTTTAAAAGAGTTGAACCTGTTGCTGTGCTAAGAAGACACAAGAGGGTGACCAAGGCAGAAGAGAGAGACCACTTAGGAAACAATTGTCACAATCCAGGTGCGAGATGTAGTGGCTGAGGTCAGGGCAGTAGCCGTGGAGATGGGAGCAGTAACTAGATTCTGGATATGGAAGATCAGGCTGATGGGAATTGCTACAGGTCTAAATATTGGATGTAAAAGAATTAGAAGCATCCAGGATGACATCAAAGTTTTAGCCTGAACAACCAGAGAGTAGAGTTGACATTTATGGAGGGAAAGTCTGTGGGAGGTACTGGGGTGGGGGTACGGGAGAGAATTTTCCCACCAGGTGTTCAACCTCTGCTCTTGATTTATAAAGTCACCTTTGTGTGAAAGATGGACCATAGGATCCAGCAATTCCACTATTGGATATATACTGAAAAGAATTGAAAGTAGGCACTCAGACAGATATTTGTACACTCATCTTCATAGCAGCATTATTCACAATAGCCAAAAGTGGAGACAACCCAAATGTCCATCAATGGATGAATGAACAAACAAAATGTGGCATATACGTACAATGGAATATTATTCAGCCTTCAAAAGGAATGAAATTCTGACACATGCCACAATGTGGGTGAAACTTGAAGACCTTATGCTAAGTGAAGGAAGCCAGACACCAAAGGACAAATATTGTATGATTCCACTGATAGGAGGGACCAAAAGTCGTTAAATTCATAGAGATAGAAAACAGAATTGGGGTTGCCAGAGACTGGAGGGAGGGGCGAAGGAAAATTTATTGTTCGATGGGTCCAGAGTTTCCGTTTGGAAAGATGAAAATGTTCTGGAGATAGATAGTGGTGACGGTTGCACAACACTGTGAATGTCCTTAATCCCACTGAACTGTACACCTGAAAATGGTTAAAATGGTAGACTTTATGTCATACATATTTTTTTAAAAAATTTAAATAGTGATCTCACAGATTAGCCCACTGGCAAGGGCTCTATAAGCCTTTAGAGATTTATAAATACAAACTCAAATGAAAAAATATCCTAAAGTTTTCCCATGGTTAGCTGTGGGTACAGGAACATCTGCATCCATTTCACCAAGAGGCTTCAGAATAGGGAGCAGGAGGTCGGGGGTGGGGGGAGGCAGGCATGAAGCAGAAGCCTATTCTAGGCGGAAAGAACAACATGAAAGAGGATAGGACCGGAATAAGATGGTCAGAGATGCAAAGTGGGCAAAGAGGATTGAAACAACAGGAACAGGGACACTGTGGACCACAAATGGTGGGAGATGGGATGACAGCTTTGGTGACCAGGAAAAAGTCATCATGCTTAACCGTCCTGTGTGAAGCTGATAAAGGGGCATAATTACAACAGCTCATATTTATCGAGCTCTTACTGTGTGTCTGCGCACTGTACAGGTGCTACCTGGCTTAATCCTCACCACCACCACATAAGAGAAGTCCTCTAATTATCCTAATTGCTCAAATGAGGAAACTAGAACTTGCCGGAGGTCAGAGGAACAGAAACGGGATTCATACCCAGGCAGCCCAGCTCCAGAGTAGGGCTCTTAACCACTAGGACACACAGCTCTCCATGCCACACCGTGTGACATCCCACACTGTGACTTTATGAGTTGACATTCCCAGAGTCAACTTTGCAGCATTTCACCCTCCAAAACCCACCGGAGCGTTCAGGACACCGTGTGACATCAACACCAGATATCTTGATTCAAAAGCCCCGCTGGTCTGAACTTCACAGCCTTATCTCAAAGTACCACAGCAGATCTCTGATCAAACCTATTGATTTTCTGCTTATTGACCAAAATGACTCTTTATGACAACAGCTGACAACGGGGTGGCCGTGAGAAAGCCAACACAAGTTCTGTTCTGTTCAAACGTGTTTTTAACAATTAAAGGAAATGGCAGAATTCTCTTGAGAAGTTGATTTAGAGAAAGCTGGGGGCTAATGGCAGAGGCAGGAAAGGCTTATTTCTGGCATTCTGGTGAAGTAATGTTTACACAACACTCTGGCTTCAAAGTCCATGAAAATGAGGGACATGCAACCTAGCACCTAAGGAAACATCCATGACCAGGGAAAAGCCTGTGACATGGTCTGTAGATGAGACCCCAACAAAGATAACCGTAATCTTCCACCTGTAGTTCGAACCAAGGCACGTGAAGATGAGAAGCCAGAGCAAGGGCCTCTAAGCTCTGCAGAGTTTATCTGAATCCTTGTTCCTGGCAGCTTTTACTCTGCCTCCTTCGGTACTGGCTGTCAATAAGTGCTCATTGCATGAGTAGACATTATGCACCCAGTGTATAACAAGTCCTTTGAGGAAAGGGATCAAATCCCAGTGGCCTTTAAATCCTGACACTTAATAAATGTTGATGAAGTCCATTGCACGAGAAAGAAGTGCTGCATTGGGAAGGCAAACACTATGAGAAGCTAGAATCTGCTCCCAAAAGGGCAAGAGAGAAGAATCCAGCCATGTGAGTGTTGGGAAGGCAGCCAGAAGCTCTTGCCATCATCTATGTATTTTATGTACCAGACATACTCTGCCGGGGACCTTCCTGGGTCTCCACTGAATGTGAAGTCTAGCAGAAGCCCAGTGCTGAGGGAGCTGAAACAGGGATGACCAGGCACCGCGGGAGAGCACAGGGAAGGGGCAGTGAGCCCAGACTTGGAGGCTCAAGGAGGCCTGGGGTGGTAACTCAAAGGCCCAGAAAAACAGGGGACACAAGGCCTGTGGAATGGCATCATGAAGACAGAAGCAGGGCCCAGCATCATGAATTTGGGCACCCGCCAGCACTTTGCTGTGGCCGGAGTGAAAGGCCCACATGGGAAACTGTGGGTGCTCAGATGGACGCCAGGTCACGGCAGCCTTGTGTGCTAAGCCAAGGATGTGAACTCCACCCTGAAAGCCAAGAAGAGCCACTGAAGAATTTGAAGCAGGGGAGTAACATGATATGATTTTTATTTTAGACTGGCCTCTACTTAAAGCTCAGCCCATCAGTGGAGGAGAAGATCTAAGCCAGGCAGACCAGTTAGAGACGACTGCAGTAAATAATGAAACCTAAGATGTCAGAGATGTTGAGGAGGTGGGTGACTGGTGTGGCAACCAGATGGTTAGCAGAGCTGCTTAGAGGCAGAGAAAACAAGAGGCGGATCGGGTTGGCAGGGAGAGGGGAGGTGGAGGTGAGCCCAGTGCCAGGCCTCCCAGCTGGTGCAGGCCTGGAGCTCAGAAGAGAGGGCTGGCTAGAGAACAGGCTTGAGAATCAGTGGGCCCCAAGAGGTTGCCCAGAAAGCATCGAGAGTGAGAAAAATAAAGACCCTAGCGCAGGTCCTTGGGAAAGTCTACCATTTGTGAGCCTACAAAAGGTCTGGGAAGGGAGAGCAGAGTTGTCCTAACCATGCAGACATCAAGACAAAAGAGACATCACCAAGCTGAGGGACGAGAAGGCTCCCAGAAGGGAGAAACATAGCTCCAAATGCCCAGAGAGTGCACTGGGCAGAATAAAGGATAAGCGAGAACAGTCTTGGGTGGAGATGAGGGAAGGCCTGTGGCAGTGGGTGGGGCACTGGAGTGAGTGGAAAACGGGGAAGAGGCGACCCTTTCAAGCAGGTTGACTCTACAGGGACAACAGCAAGAAGGGGGAGGGACTGAGGGAGGGTTTCTTTAAAGGGGGAGGGGCGTGTGCATATTTATCTGCCGAAAGGAGATGCCAAGACAGAGATGGGGTGCTGGGGAGAGACGGGGTGACCGGTGGAGGTGAATGAGAGGGATACACAGAACCCCTGGAGGGATTAGCCTCAGGAGTCAAGACACCATGTGATGCTGGGATGGAGGAGGCAGGGGAGGTGGGGGTCCACGGGGCGCAGGAGGAGGAAGCTGAGAGCTCCAATTCCCCAGTGACAGAGCAGTCACTCTGCTCCAGTTGAAGATTTCAACATTTCCAAAAAAGCTATATATTCCCTATTTTCTGTGAAACCTCCTGATTTTCAAAGTTTGCAAACTACCTCCAAAAAAGTTTAATTCTTGTGCCGAACCAAAACATGGCTATGGCCCAGACTGAGCCAACAGCCCCCCAGCTAGCTCCCCATGATCCAGGATTTCCACACCCATAGCCATTTCTTCCTTTTGTCTCACCCTTCGTGTGGGCGTCTTCCCTCTTGGGAGGCCTAAGAAAGCATTTCCTTTATAGGATCAAAAATACCTTTTGCTAAACTCTGGTGGCTCTTCAATTAGAAGTAGATACTAATGCTTGAATTCTAAGTGTCCGGTCTCTGCTCCACCCTGAACTCTGAATTCAATAGACACTGTCCTATAAGCATGCCAATGTTCCACAAAGCCCTACATACAAAGAAACGCTTGAGAAGCCTTCTAAAGGAGTCAATAATTCTTCTGTAGTAAGTGCATTTTCTACACGTTTTTCAAAGAGCTGAAAGGAGAGAAGGAGGACTTGAATTTCTAGACCCTGGAGAGGAACAGGCTGGGCCCCTGTTGTCCTGAGCCAGCTCCTTCCAGAGTGTGACTTCTATGGCCCAGGAAGGCCTGGTCACTTGCAGATGCTCCCAGGAGCCTATCTCTCAAGAGAGGGTATCATTATTACAATTAAGGTTATCATTCTTTCAGTTCCCACCACCTTCTCTCACCTGCGTTTGAGGTGGAGATTGAAACTGCCCGGGCTTGGCTGGTGGCTTCCTCCGGTTTATTCTGGTGTTTGCATTCCAGTGCTGATGGCTGTGATGTGTTCTAACAACAAAGACAAGGATTATTACCAGGTCATTCATCAAGTGATCCAATTAATTAACATTTCTTAAATGTCTACTAAGGGTATACAGAAAAACCAGAGGTCCCACCTTTACCCCCCACCACATCCCACCCAGCCCATTCCACCCTCATTTGGAAGTTCTGTCTGTGGAAGTGATAAGAGAATCTTAAGAAGGGAGCTGGCATATGCTGAAAGACATCCTTCCGTGAAAGTCCAGGGAAACTCGTACAAAGGGGACAATGTCATCTCGGGTTCATCAGTTCAGGAGATCTAGCCGCTGTCCTCAAGGATTTTGCAGTGGCAGAAGAAAAGAGATAAGGTGCAACCCAACACTGATGAACAAGATGCTGTCAAGTGAAGAATGTGTACAAAGGAGGGTTGTGAGTTACCGAGCACCTTCTCTGCTTAGCACCAAGCTGGATCTCATGGGGCAGGAGCTCCAACGAGTAGATTGAACTCCACTAGGAGGCCCTGAAGCCTTATGTGGTAGATCTTCAATCCAGGGGTCACCACCATGTCAGAATAAGCGATCCATCAAGAAGGAAAGCCCACCTGAGCATTGGATTCCCTGGCAAGTGCCAGGATTCTCTCTGCCAGCAACATGGAAACCATGGTTGCTATCAACACCTTCAATGGGCTGTTCTTTTCGTGTGTTTCCTCAAGTTGAACATCATCCCAAGAAATTGCTCTTCCTCAACAGAAAGTAACTTGGAGGCTGATGAATGGAATGAGTCCGGATCTTCACTTTCCAATTGGTGAATTTTCTTATTCATGATTCCTTCTTACAGATGGTCTGTCTTCCCTGTCCCAAGCTTTCCGAGGGAGGTTGGGGCCACTTAAATTTTTCCTCACCATAAGTAACAAGCAAATCTTTCATTAGATTTTCCTAAGGGCTGGGACCATGGATTATTTGTCTCTGTGCCCCTGTTTGTAGAGCCTAGCACAGTGTCCCAGGCACTCTGGAAATGTTCATTGCTTGAATGGATGACTGATGAGAGAAGGAAGGAAGGACAGATGGAAGGAAGAAAGGAAGCAAGGAAGGAAGGAAGGAAGAAATTTTTTTTCAACTGAATGATACTTGCGTTTCTTTAACAACCAATGGCATGAAAATTTCCCATACTCTTAAAAACTGCACATAGATTAATCTCATCCCACTGGTTTTTCTTAGTGCACAAATTTTCAAAAATCCTAATAGATTAATCAGGTGTGAATTACTTTACAGAAACACTCTTGCCTCTTCCAGAAATAGTTTGGTTGAGTAATTAAGCATTCAATGACTCTTCCTTCATTTCAATTTGTTCGGTTTTCAATTATAAAATGTAACTCAGAATAAGTCCAAATAACCACAGAAGAAAGGAATGTTTTTTTCTTTCAGAAAGGATTGAATAATAATGACAAACACATTAGCACTTACCATATGCCAAACACTGTTTAAACTTGTATATAAACTCCTTCTAGCAACTCGGGAGATTGTTGCTACCGTTACTCTGTTCTACACAAGAGAAAACCGAGGCACAGAGAGCATAAGTAACTTGCCCAAGACCACACAGCTAAGTGGCAGAGCTGAGATCTGGACACAGGCCTTCTGGTTCATGAACCCCCCCACTCATGTTTTGCAGCATATATCAGAAAATATGAAGGAAAAAAAAGTCCAAGGCAAAGTTACCAGAATATCCAAAATAATAAGTTATCCTAAAGAAACTAAGATTCTTAGCTAAATATATAGATTGCCCCACGGCGTCCTGTTGGTATAATTTGTGGCCAAAACTGGAGTGCTTTAGAAGTAGAGTAATATTTCTAAAACCAGCAAAGCAAAGATTCTGTAGTAGCTGGACTGAATAAAGGAGTAGGACATGACTTTGGTTTCAACTCTCTTTAGAAAATGAAACAATCAAATCAACAAGCAAATGTTTTTCTGGTACAAATATGAAATTAACCTGACACAAACACAGAATTAAACTGAAACCATCAAAACGAGTCACACTGCCTTAAAATCCTATGCTCCCTCTAAAAAAGTAACTTTAGGAGGAGGCCATTATTAAATCCAGCCACAGTGGGTGGTGATTCCAATTCAATCATCAGAGATTAATGTTAAGGCACGAAATGATTCTAAGCTGTATCTTGTTAGTAACAAAGAACCATGCCTAGAGAAAACTTTCAGGGAGAAAAACCCTTTCGCAACCACCATCTTGGCGTTATCCAGAGGTTAAGAAAAATAGAAGAACAAACGACCTCAAGGTGGGGGTAGGGGGAAGGGAACTAGCCACAAAATTAAACAGTGTACGATTTTAAACGCTCTCAAAGCTTTTCCTTTTAAAATGTGCTTCTCTCTGGAATACGTTGTACTAGGTGACGTGTGAGCTTAGAAAAGATTAAGGCAGGACCCAGCCCGTGGTATAGCTTCTGATAGACCAGAAGATGGGCCAGCTATCATCAGAGGTGAGCAAAGGACAGAACCAACAACTTCTGCTGACGTGTTCCAAGCTGCTCTAAGGAGAAACCCAGAGGCCGGGGAGCAGAGAATGTACCGCACCATCGGATTGGGCGACTTGACAGCGTCATTCCAGGACGTGGCCACTGTGTGGCGGGAAAGGACATGAAGGAAGGGCAGGCTGTGGCATCGAAAGAATTCACTGGAGCCACTCCAGAGAAGTGAGGATATGCAGGGGAAAGGAGAGGTCATTCCCCTGGGGTCCTATAAGACCCCCACACTCTTGTGTTTCACATCTAAAGGTCACAGCGAAATGTGTGGAGAAAAACTGTTACATAACTATTTCTATCTAAAAGGGCAGAGACCTGATTACTTACTCATTCTATGTAAAATAGTTACTAAATAACAGAACACATAGCAGGTAAATAGTTTTATTACTCTACATGCAATTATGTTACTAACATGAATTACAATTTCCTCACCTAGAAAATTGAACTGAAATTTTTATTCTAACAATGAGATAATGTGTTTTGACCAACAGATTGGTAAAAAAAAATAAAGAAGATCAATAAAAACCAATAAGGGTATGGAGAAAGCAGGGGCTTTCACACCCACAAGTGGGAATGTGTATGGATCCAGCCGCTTGGGAGGGCAATTTGGCATAGCTATTAACATGCTAAGTGCACATGCTCCTTCACTCAGCAATTCCATCTGTAGGTGTCCCAGTGAAATACTTGGACATGTACTCAGAGTGGTTTTGCAAGGATGTTCATAGACTGGACATGACTCAAAGCTCTGTCAGTACAGGAATAGCTAAACAAACAGTACTCCGTCTATGCTATGCAATATTTCACAACCGTGAAAAACAATGAAGTGAATCTGTAGTTACCTACACAGAACATCTCCAAAACATATTAGTAAGGAGAAACAAGCAAATTGCAAAACAATACGGTGGGATCTTATTTACGGTTTCTTTTAACCCGCCAAGCTACAGCTGTCTGTGTTCACAGACAGCTTTGTCCAAACGCATAGAGCAAAGTCTGCAGGATGTACGCCAAGATGGTGGCTGTGATTAGTGCTCAGGAGGGGCATGCAACTGGGTTTGGGGCAAGCAGAACTTCCCTACTGTTTCAATTTTTTTTCCTCCCCAAAGCCCCAATACCTAGTTGTATATTCTAGTTGTAAGTCCTTCTAGTTTTTCTATGTGAGCTGCTGCCACAGCATGGCTACTGACAGACAAGTGGTGTGGTTCTGTGCCCAAGAACCAAACTTGGGCCCCTGGAGTGGAATGTGCCGAACTTTAACCACTAGGCCATCAGGGCTCTGTTTGAATTTTCGAGAAAAATGAATTGCTATGTGGTGTAATTAAAAATTAAATCTTTCATAATGTGAGTTCTAAAAATGTCTACCGGCCCAAAAGAGTGTTCAGCAGAGTTGAAAGTATTTTACCAGCTGTGATTACGTCAATCAGAGGAGGTTCAGGCAACAAATATTTATTTAGCACCTACTATGTGCCAGGCACTGTTCCAGACTCTGAGGATAGATTAAAAATCCCTGCCTGCTTAGAGTTATGTTCCAGTGGAGTTTATGGCATCATTTCCTTTGGGATGGGGGGCTCTGGGAGAGAGGTATGGGGAGATAAAATCGGCCCAAAGGCAGGGGCATACAGAGATGGGTTCTGGTCACCTCTTCTAGGCCAGGCAAAGAGGAAAAGGCAGAAACGGTCTAAGCCTTTAGTGCAGCCCCCAGCATCTGGCTGGCCTCTCACTGCACACCCTCCATGTCTGCTCCAACCACCTGTACAAGTTGGAATGCCTGCAGTTGGGCAGCTCCTGGGTCACTCCTCAGGCCTCATGGAAGGACTGAGAACCAAGTGTGGAAGGAGGAAAGGGTGCAGCCAAGCTCTGGTCTGGTTTAGGAGCTCCTGGCTCCTTGGGGCTACCAACTGAGAGTTCCCTTCCTACATGGGGCCACTTAGAATGACGATGGCTGAGAGCAAAAGGAAAGGAGGAGAGGTAAGAGGAAAGTGAGTGAGATGAAGGAAGTGAGAGTAGAGAGGAAAGGAGCATGTGTAGGAGTTGACGGGGATCCACTTTGGCCAAAGAGGGGAGAACATCTCCCTTCATGTGCCATCTGGCACCAGAGCAAGGCCAGCAGCCCTTACTGTGCTGCGAAGCCATGTGAGAGGCCGCTAGTCCCCAGCGCCCTTCCTTCCACCTTCCTTGGCTCTTCTGTCCCCCAGACTGGACCACCTGGCTTCCAGCTTTCCTTCTTGTCTAAGCTGAACAGAATAGGGAATAGGGCAGGTGAAGTGACTCGAGAGGGACCTAACATGAAAAAGTGGAACGGAGACTCAACTTACTGTGGTGATCGTTTCCCAGCACACATATATATCAACTCATTATTTGTTGTACCTCTAAAACGAATACAATATTCTATGCCAATTATATTTCAATAAAACTGGAAAAAGAAAAAGTGGAGCTGAATTTGGGGTTTACCCAAGAGATTAAACACACAATTTCAGGTGAGAAGATTAAGGGAATCCCGTATCACAGACCAACCTGCGTTTATAGAAGAACAGCACAGAGAGGGCCTGTGGAAACAAAGCAATGGCTCAATAATAGTGAAATTGCAGGAATCTTTGACAAGCCAGTAGGGCAGAGATTTCAGGCTAGGGTGGCCTTTCCTGAGGCCTTCAAATTACACCTTATATTGGGGCCGACCCGGTGGCACAGTGGTTAAGTGCGCACGTTCTGCTTCGGCGGCCCAGGGTTTACCAGTTCGGATCTCGGGTGCAGACATGGCATCGCGTGGCAAGCCATGCAGTGGGACGTGCTGTGGTAGGCATTCTACATATAAAGTAGAGGAAGATGGGCACGGATGTTAGCTCAGGGCCAGTCTTCCTCAGAAAAAAGAGGAGGATTGGCAGATGTTAGCTCAGGGCTAATCTTCCTTGGGAAAAAAAGAAAATTACACCTTATAGGCATTGGGCTACCCTACATGAGCCCAGCCCAGCCAGCTTCCCTGCAATGCCCGTTCACACGGGTGCTAGAAGGCTGAGGTAATCTGATTGGCCTGGAGATTCACGTCTGCTGGGGAAGACTAGTTTTGTTAACGATCAGGATCAGGTTGGAACCTGTTCCTCCCACACCTACGTGCTGTCCCTCAGAGTCCGGTGGTGAGACGTGTGGGGCGTGGTGAGCAGCTTTGCATTGTTCCAATGATTAATAAAATCCAATGGGCTTTCAACTGCTGAGCCTGGATGACCGTACTGGATATCAAGCTAAGGAACCACCTCCACTTCATTTCTTTTCCATTTTGAACTAACAGAATCAACTGGGAGATTCTTGACCCACCACTTTGTGTAGTAAATAATCCTTTCATCTCACCTACCTCAACAACTGGCTCTCTGTGGACAAGGAATCAGCCCAAGCCACCTGGATCAGGTGCCATTGGACCCAGTCTGCACTGGGCTGGGAATGGTGTTTCTTTCTTGACAACAGGACATGGACACTGCTCAAACACACTGCATTACGTTAAAACACACAATTCCATACCCACTTCCCCAGGAGATTTCTGATCTCAGTGCTTCAAAATCTACTTTCCAGGAGGACTTTGTCCAACCTTGGGAAAGATAAGCACACTTACCAAACTTCAGCCTCGATGTCCTTGAAGGAGGCTTGGAAACGCCCTGAAAAGCGCGGATTCAAGAGCTGTAAGCTCGGGCATCACAAATGCTCTCCTACGCTCACATGTCAGGATTTCACGGCCAAGTGCTGCCCAGCAAAATACACAAGGGCTTTGTCTCATTCTGCAACGGTCTGTGCTGGCAACGGGGCCACTGTCGCTGTGTCCGTCCAGCTCAAAGAGAACAGCAGGGTGGAGGTGGAGCAAGTTAGCTGCAACAAAGAGAAGGCCAGCCCCACCTTGCTTCAGGTGGAAAACACAGCTCTCCACATCCTGGCTGGGGTTTCTGGTCAAAAATTTCAGTAGGAAGGAAGGGAGGGACAGAGGGGGGAGAAAGGAGAACAAATGAAGATGCTTTCTTTGTATTACTCTCTTAATAAAACAAAGCCTGTCGGGGCACTCAGAATTTCGTCAGAAAGATGCATTTTTTTAAATCAATAAAAACTGGGGCTGGCCCCGTGGCCGAGTGGTTAAGTTCGCGTGCTCCGCTGCAGGCGGCCCAGTGTTTCATTGGTTCGAATCCTGGGCGGGGACATGGCACTGCTCATCAAACCACGCTGAGACAGCGTCCCACATGCCACAACTAGAAGGACCCACAACCAAGAATATACAACTATGTACTGGGGGGCTTTGGGGAGAAAAAGGAAAAAATAAATAAATAAAATCTTTTTAAAAATCAATAAAAATAAAAATAATCTATTGGGAACAGAATCCTCAAAAGTCACACTTCCCAGACTTAAACGATGAATGACAGACATTTCAGGTGCCAGCCACTGGTTTTGGACCAAACTGATCAGATCAGGGGAGCCCCCTCCTCCTCTACACCCCAGCTTTCCTCCCTTCCTTCCTCCACTTCAATTCTTGGCTGTCACATCTCTGCTGCAATTCCGGTGGGGGCCATCTCAGACCCCCTCCTGCCCCACCTTCATCTCCCACCAAATCCCAGCAGGTGTCTTCCCACTCGGCATGCCTTCTGTGGCTGCCATCCCACCTTTCTGGGACTTCAGCTCCGCACCTTCTGAGTCACCAAGTTTTCACTTTACCTCCTTTTCACCCCAACAAGGCAGTCCCGCCTGCTAGAAGGGTGTGGATTTTGAAGAGTTTGCTGACTGACAGGCTGCACGCTTTCTATCCTTTACTGAAATTAAATCAGACCCATCAACAGCTGAAGGAGAGCAGCTGCTAGGCAAAACTTTAGCAATCACTTATTACAGAACCAGTTCTGGTGTTTGTTTGGTTGGTTTGCTTTGGAACTGTTTATACGTTTTTACCCAAAGTAGAGACTAATGCCTCTTGGAGATCAGAGAAATACATAGTAATGGACAGAAGGAAAACTGGGGCACTTGTTGCTAAGGGGAAGTGATAAGTGAAGCGATAAGATAGTGATAGGAGGGCTTAGTGAGTTTCTGCCACGTGCCGTGTGCCATGTGCCGTGTGCCATGGGCCATGTGCCTGACACTGTGCTGGCGATATGATGGTGAACAAGCAGACTGCATCCCCCCCTCCCAGAGCTGACAGTCTGATGGGGGAGGCAGACAGGCAGGCAACTGGTTGCAGATAATTTAATATGAACAACGCTGAGAACAGAAAAGCAGAGAGTAAGTGGAAAGCCAGCATACTGGCGAGAGCAGGGCATGCTAAGAGTGCTGGAGGGGGCCAGCCCTGTGGCCGAGCAGTTAAGTTCACACACTCCGCTTCGGCGGCCCAGGGTTTCGATGGTTCAGATCCTGGGTGCAGACATGGCACTGCTTATCAAGCCACGTTGAGGCAGCATCCCCCATGCCACAACTAGAAGGACCCACAACTAAAATATACAACTATGTACTGGGGGGCTTTGGGAAGAAGAAGGAAAAAAAAAATCTTGGCAACAGATGTGAGCTCAGGTGCCAATCTTTAAAAAAAGTGAGTGCTGGAAAGAGCTGAGTGTGGCTGGAGAGGCCAGCTTGAGGCTGCAGGGACTGACAATGGCCAGAGTCAAAAGGAGGGGAGCGCGCAGGAGACTGGAGGGGCGAGCACTTTCAGGGTGCTGGCTGGAGCACGGAAAGGCTGAGACCTGCTGTGCTCAGAGCACCTCCAAGAACTTTTCTTCCCTGCGTGAGCAAACGTGCAGTTCAAGCCATCTCGGTAAGGCATTCCCATCCAACTCTTCTCTCTATTGTTCAGTGAGAGTTAACCAACTCTCATGAACACAGAGCAACCCAGAATCCAATTCCTGCTGGAGCAGAGTGGGCAGGAGGCACGCTCCACTCCCCATGTTTTTTCCTGTCCTTATTTCTGACATCAGAAAAGCACTATCAAAGGTTCTCCGTGATTATGTAACAAGAACATGGCCAGCAAGCCTCAAGGGACACACAGGACCCAACCATTTCCCTTTCGAAATCGTCAAACACCAAAAGTGAGCGTTTGCCCCACATGCGGCGCAGTCTTTTTAACCTAGGTTGCTGGCAAGGTCTGGAAGCACCAATAAGGCGAGAACCTTATTAATCCAAGGTATTTATTTCCTTTTGATAAACAGTACCATGTAATTTCCCATTTTCAGGGACAATAATTACTTCAAACAAAGGGCAGTCAGCAAAAAGAGTATTTACAGGGAGTGGCTTTCCTCCATAGGACTACAGCCCAGCTAAGAAAAATAATTTTTTTAATTTTACTTTTTTTTTTTTTTTTGAGGAAGATTAGCCCTGAGCTAACTACTGCCAATCTTCCTCTTTTTGCTGAGGAAGAGTGGCCCTGAGCTAACATCCATGCCCATCTTCCTCCATTTTATACATGGGACGCCTACCACAGCACGGCTTTTGCCAAGCGGTGCCATGTCAACACCGGGATCCAAACCAGCGAACCCCGGGCCGCCGATAAGAGGAACGTGTGCTCTTAACTGCTGCACCACCAGGCGGCCCCCCAAAATAATGTTTTTTAAAAAGCCTTGGTTAAAAGCATTAATTTGTCTCTTAGATATGATTCAAGAGATAATTAATTTTTGGAAAAACAAGGTGTTCAAACAGAGAGGGAACAGCAAAAATCCACACACACACCCCCCAGGCCTCCTGGACCACCAGCTCCAATCCCTGCTACGCACCTGGCACTCCCCCCTCCCACAGCTAAATTCCTAGAATTTATTTTCTAGGAATTTAGACAATCCACACCGGCTGCCTCCACTCTCTCACTTGACCTCCCTAATCTGCCTGAAGGGCCCACTTGAAATTCAAGTTGTGCGCGGACTGGGACTCTTACAAGTAGAAACTGCCCTGTCATTCTTCTCTCCTGCCTGCTCACATTCCAGCCCTCCCCACTGCCTGGCCACTGGACACAGGCGATGGAGGCCGGATGGCGACCTTGTGCCCTGAAGGAGACCACATGTCCAGGTAAAACACGAAACCCAGGCCGCAGGGCACTGGCTGGTAAGGCCAGAGGTTGTCAAAAGCCTTTCCCCTCACCGGCCCGGGAGTGGGGACGGTAAGGCAGGCAGGGGTCAATGTCCCTGCTACCGTCCAGGGTCCGGGGCTGTGTCAGGCCCGCAGCAGGGACAGCAAGGCGGCTCCCCAGCCACGCTGTTTGTGAGGCTTTGCTAAAAAGGCTCTCCTGTCCCAAAATACCCGAGCTGCCTGCCCACGGGCCTGAAATAACCACCATGAGGAACCCATCCCTCAGGGTCCAAAAGCTCTCTTTTTAAACGTAAATATCCCAAAGTATCAACGTCTAAGGCGGTGGCACTCTCCAGCACAGCAGTTTCTCAGAGTACAAAGCTGGCGATTGACTAAAGGAAAAGCATGCGTCCCTGCCCCGTTTGGGGCTTAGGGACCCACCAGGGTGAGGAGGCTAGGTTCCGCGGCCACGCCCGAGGAGGTGTGAACCTGGCCTCCAGCAACTTTCCCACAGACCCCCAGGGTCTTCCTTCCCCTCTTTCCGCCTGGCTCTGCTCGGCGCCGGGCGCCCAGCGCCCAGCCCCACCCAGGCCCCGCAGGGCACGTGGCTCGCAGCAGCCCAGAGTTGGATAAATATCTGCCTGGCAACGGCTTACGAGACCCGGATGAGGCCTAGCGATTGGCAGGTTGGCCAAAGGGGGCGTGGCGGCAGATGCCTCCTGGAGACTGTGCTCCTCTTCTCCTGTCCCCTCTGCCTCTCTCCTTCCCACTCCTCCGGCACCGCGGGCCTCTTTGGGAGGCTCTCTTACTCCCTGGACACTGGCGGCCCCAGGGTTACAGTATAGGGGGCTTAAGGGAGTCATCCGGTTTCTGGCAGGAGGGGGGGAACTTGTGCAAGCGCGCTGCTTTACTTAGGTTGTAAGTTCATTTGAGGCGCGCAAGAGGGACTTACGGAGATGGGGAGAAGGGCTAAAAAGTCCCCCTAAAGCCCTTTGGCACTGTCCCTGCTCCCTGTGGGTCCTCTCTTCTTTCCTTCCCTCTCCACGCCCTTGTCCTTTCCCAGCCGCTCATCCCAAACCTCCCCCTTGCCTGTCTGCTCTTACCAAGGGCTTTGCCCCTCCCCTGCTGCCTTCTCCCTTCCCCCCCCGCCCCCCCCCCCCTCGACCCCCGGCCACGCCGCCTCTGCCTCTGCCCTATCCCGGGCTCGCTCTTCCGTTTTCCCACTTGATTTCTATTTGCTTCCTTCTTCCCTCGCGCCCGCATAATCTAAGGAATGGAGAGCCAGTGGTCCGAGCTTGTGGAGGCCCCAGCTCCTTCCCCTTAGGCAGGGCGCCAGGATGGGAGGGTGGGTGGGCCTGCTCCGTCCCACCCAGGAGGCCGGGAAGTCCTCCTGCTCACACTGCTGATTGTTAGCACGTTCTCCAGCCGCTGCAATCGGCCTGGGCCCTGGAGCCAAGCAGGGCCAGAACGCAAAGGGACAGGAAGGGAGACTGGCGACAGTTGGAAACAACTCCGTTCTGCCCAAACTCCTCTATGGGGCCTCCCACGTTCCCAGCCCTCCCACAGGAAAGAGGCACAGCCCCAGCAGGCCAGAGGGATGTGCACAGGCCTGGCCTGCATGCCCATAGCCGCGGGGCAGCGAGTCCACTTGCCGGCTGGTTCACAGCCTTCCGGGCTGCCTCAAGGGTGGTCTGGGACAATGGGTGGGGCTAATTATAATGCAAATATTTTGATTGTATTTTCTCCCTTGTTTATCATCGTCCCCTGGAAGAGTGAAGATCCAGGAGGGGAAAGACCCAGGGTAACACGGGGCAGGAGGGGCTGGCAGCAACTGAGGAGGCTGAACCTGGGCCAGGGGTCCTCTTTGCCTGAGGCCTGGAGCCTACCGCCTACCTCCCAAAAGGGCAAATTGGTAAGAGCCTTTTCTTTTCTGGACTGGACCAGAACCTTGCCAAGCTGCCGGGGTCTCAAGTGTCATTCTAGGATCCCCAAACTTCTCTTGCTCCCCTCAGCCCTGCCTTGCAGAGCCTCCCCACACACTTCACTTCCACGCTTTCACTCCTGCTGTTCCCTCTGCCTGGAACGCCCTCCCCACACTTGTCTCCAAACCTTGAAACACTTATAGTCTGCTATTAACACCATCTTGCTGGTGTCAGAGCAAGCGGAATGCTGTGAGGAGTTAAAGTACTGGCTTCTCAGTCAGACCAGACCCAGTTTGAATCCTGACTCTGCTATTTACTAGCTGTGTGACCCCGAACACATTGCTTGACCTCTCTGAGCCTCAGTTTCTTTGTGTGTAAGTGAGAACAATAATACCCACCTTGTAGGGTTGTTGTAAAAATCAAGAGATAAAGCATGTACAATACATACACACAGTAAGTATTCAATAGTAGTAATTAACATTTATAATATTTACTATATGCTGAGCGCATTATATGTGTTAATTTATATCATCCTCACAACAACGCTATGAGAGGTACCATATCACCCCTATTTTATAAATAAGGAAACTGAGGCACAGAGAGGTACAATAACTTGCCCAAGATACACAGCTAGGAAGCAGCAGAACTGAGAGCTATTATTATTATTCCCCTACTTGACTATAGCCTCGTTGAGGAAAAAGGTTTTGCACGTAAGTGTTTAATAACTACTTCGGGGATGTTGTTAAAAGGTCAAGGCCAGGGCTGGCCCAGTGGCACAGCGGTTAAGTTCGCTCATTCTCGCTTTAGTGGCCCGGGGTTCGCCGTTTTGGATCCCGGATGCGGACACGGCATCGCTTGGCAAGCCATGCTGTGGCAGGCGTCCCACATATAGAGTAGAGGAAAGTGGGCACAGATGTTAGCTCAGGGCCAGTCTTCCTCAGCAAAAAGAGGAGGATTGGCAGCAGATGTTAGCTCAGGGCTAATTCTTCCTCAAAATAAAAAAAAAAGGTCAAGGCCCTACAAATTTCAAAAGACTATCTTCCATCTCCCAAAACCTCCCCAGAAAAAAATTCCCAACTTCTTCAAGGAAGCAGCAATGGCACCATGGGAAAGAAAAAAAATTTTTTTTTAATCAGAAAGCTTGGATGGACCTAGGCAGAGTCACGCCTTCCCAGCTCTCTGAGTTGAGCCCAATTGCTTCACCTCTCCAAACCTCCCCTTTCTGTACGCCTTCTTGCCGGGGCGGAGCCCAGACCCAATGACAGATCTCAAGCGACAAAGCAGTCTGTGGACTAGAATGCCCTGTCCAAAGAGAAGATCTTTTCGTTCTTAACTCCTCCTGATCCTTGGCTCCACTGCTGGGAAGGTTTTCTGTTAAGGCCAGGCCTCAAGCTTGTGGTGGAAAATAAGAGAGGTGGTTTTTTGGGTTTTTTTTTTTTTTTTTTTGAGGAAGATTAGCCCTGAGCTAACTACTGCCAATCCTTCTCTTTTTTTTGCTGAGGAAGACTGGCCCTGAGCTAACATCCATGCCCATCTTCCTCTACTTTATACGTGGGACGCCTGCCACAGCATGGCTTTTGCCAAGCGGTACCATGTCTGCACCTGGGATCCGAACCGGCAAACCCTGGGCCGCTGAGAAGCAGAACGTGCAAACTTAACTGCTGCACCACAGGGCCGGCCCCTAAGAGAGGTTTTTAAAGGGAACTGAAACCAGCTTCCTCAGCAGAATGTCCCCCACACATTTGCTGTGGCCCAAGACAGCGCCTCTGCTGGGAGCGTTCAGCCTTAGGAAACACTTGCGGCCACCAGACATCACGGGGTGATTCGCATGATGGTAAACAGCACATGGCATTCCCGGCCTATGGCAAGCGTTCATGCACCGAATTCTTCGTCCTCGTGAGGAGAGACAGGGAGCTGCTCTGTGCTGCAAAGCCCTAAACCAGAACTCCATTGTCAAAATCCCCAGCTGGAGAGCCCTCCACAGCTGAAGTGTGCACGACACCAGCCTTTAAAGTGTACTTGCGAAATTAACTTGCCCAAACTTGGACTTCTGTCTTGAAAACTTGGGTTTATTTGCTAATTCCAGAGGGAAAACATGACACTGTTACAATGGAGAAACTTAGCAATCTCCTCCTTAATCAAGGAATCAAAGTCACGTAGGTCCTGAGAAGAGACCCCACACCACTTCTGTGGCATTCCTGCCCCAAGAGGCATAACCTCAATCTAACCACGAGGAAACATCATCACACAAACGCAGACTCAGGGACATTTCTACAAAGTAACTGGCCCCTACACGTCAAAAATATCGATGTCACTAATGACAATGAAAAGCTGAGGAAGTGTTCCAGATTGAAGAAACTAAAGTGCCCGTGACAATTACATGCCATGTGGGATCATGGATGATTGAAACCTCAATGGGGTGGGGAGGGGAATGCTGTAAGGAAATTATTGGGGCAATTGGTAGAGTTTAAACATGGACTCAATGTCAGATAATAATATTGTATCAATGTTAAGTGTCCTGAAGTTGATTATTGTGTTGTGTTTATATAAGAGAATGTCTATACATGCTGAAGTATTTCGGGGTAAGGGTCATGGTGTCTGCATTTTACTCTCAAATGATTCAGCAAAAATAATGATAATTATAACATCTAGAGAGAGAGAGAGAGAGATTAAAACCAATGAGGTAAAATTGGTAAATCTAAGTGAAAGATATATGGATATTGATTGTATTATTCTTGCAACTTCTCTGTAGGTTTGACTTCAAAATAAATACACTTAAAAAAAAAAAAGGAACGTCAGTTACATGCCTGAGTGCATCTCCCAAATGCCACTCATGTCGCAGCTAAGGCACAATACCAGAGAGCTAAGGTGGGACTCGGAAGAAGTGACACATGGGTACTAGCACCATGCAAAGTTCTGGTGGGTGCTGGGCTTTGCTTTGGGACACTGGAGATACAATATTTCAACAGTGCTGCTGTCACTCAAAACATTTGAGTCAATTTACCAAGCACTCAGGAAGATTAGGTGCGTTACGTTATAATCACACCTTGCTTTTGACCCAAAACAGCCCCATCCACCTTATTAACCAGCCTTGCTTCTGAAAGGATCATAGACTATTGGACCTGGCCAGGGCCTTCGAGAATGCATGCCTTATCCATGTCACAAATGCGGAAACCAACGCTCAGAGAGGGACCTTAATTTGCCCAAGGTCACGGCTAATGCCACTGAGTTCCAGGCCGGTGCTCTTTTTAGAGTTCTGTCCTGGGAATCCTGGAGTATCTTCCAGGACCTTTAGCTATTTGCAAAAATCAAAAGAGGAATATTTGTGTTTCCCCAAGGAAAAATAATTTTTTAATTGTACAGGCGACATTGAGAGCAGTTCCAAAAGAAGAAACACAAATATTCTTAACGGTAGAACTTTCACACATACTATAGAGCCTCCCCAAAATAAGTGTTTGTTTAAAAAAAATTATCCTATTATTTTATGATCATAGTTTAAATACATTCCACATAACTGTGGCTATTTTAAGAAACCTCAATATATAGAAATCCGAATTTGCCCAACAGAAAAATGAGAGGATTAGGACATTGTCCTGGTTGCTCTCTATCTGCCCCTCCACCCTCAGACCCCTTCTCTCTGCTTCTCTACCCTGCTCTGCACCTCCAGGAGGCTGATCCCTTCACCTGCAACACCTGGGCTCGCTTGCCCTCCAGGGGGAGGTACCGGCAGAAGGAAAGGTCAGGATATTTCTTCCTGCTTCGCGTGGCCGGGCAATTCTGACAGATGCTGTGGTCCTTCAAGGCTACAGCTCCTGCAGGCGGTCCCTCCTGCGCCTCCAGCTCACGATGGATTCCAGGAACACCATTTCTTCCCAGGGCCCCTGTCCCTGGGGGTCTCATCACCCTTTGTGGGCTTCTTTGCCCCTGCCCACTACTCCATAAACAGACCCGTTTTTAAAGTCTGTGTGGTCCAGCTATCTTCAAGTGGAATTCAGTTTCCCGTAGGGACCCTGACAGATACAAAAATGAGTCTGAGTTGATGACAAGTATTTACTGCCATTTCTGAGCCCGTACATTCAAAATAATTCAATCTTCCAAATGTTCCTTCTAACCTCATCACTTCCTCCACACAGTCGTCACGTCCCCCACACAGTCACACAGCCTGAAGCAAAGTGCACTGTGAGGCTGCAGTCCTTGCCACGGCTGCTGCACGCTGGACCCCTGAGGCAGGACCTTGAGGAGCCCAGCCCAGCCCCTTCCTGGTCTCCTGAGGGTATTCCCACCCTTGAATGCAGGGAGCGGGACCTCAGAATGTAAGACCTCATGAATCGGTGCCCTGCAGGACTTGAGGGAATAACTTGGACCATCCCCATCAGGGACTGAGAGAGGACAGAGGTAGGTGGTGATGGAGGAGTCAGGAGGAAGAGAGGGAGGGGGGAAATGAGAGTGGGCAGGCAGGACGGGCAAAGGGAAGCCAGGTGGGATGGGCCCTCCACAAGCCTCTGCAGCCCCTGGCGCCTCCTCCGTGCTTCCCGTTCTGTAGTAAGGGTCACTGCAGCAGGGAGGGCTCCCGTTCTGTGCTCCCTGCCTCCAGCCTGGGCCTGATCTGGAAAGAAGGAGGCTGAAAAGTTTCTCACACTTGAATGGCTCGTTGCTGTGTTCCTTCTCCATCTTACCCACCACCCTCTGACAGTCCCAGCCTGAGAGCGCAGGAACCATCACCGTCTTCATCGTCCCCAGTAGAAGTGTCAGTTACACTTGTATATTTCCAGCGTTCAAAGCATTTCAGTTTCCCAGATCCATCACGTCGTTTGGTCCGTGAAGGTCAGCAGAAGAGGATTCAGAGGCCAGGGGGGCTAAGACAGCATCTAACCACAGAGTGCTCAAAAAATACGTATTGAATGAGTGGACACTGAGGGTCACCACTAGCCTCCATCACCCCTTCCTCAAACTAAAAAGAAATTTAATTGATACATTATTGGACAATCCAGGTCATTCTGCCCAGGGAATCTTTCCAGCATCCCAATGGGCATCCCCCCTGGCTGTGTTCACAGGGGCACCCCACTGTCACCCACTCACCCTACCCTCCAGACACAAGGGGCACACATCTTGGGTAGCATGTGCACCGTCCCACCCCACACATTTGTCAGCTTCAGAACTGAGGGAGGATCAGGAAGTGGGCTTCGAGCTGTGTGTGAGTGAAAGAAGCACCCGTGAAGGGTGCTGACTCAGGGCAGAAGACAGCTGTGTGTAGGCATGTGTGCCAGCGGGCATGTGCGTGCTCTCAATCTTGAGTGTGTGGAGGGGCTCACACTTGCCACTCTGGGACTCCATACCCACCCTCATGTTCTCCATAAATAAACATACAGCCTCACACTTAAATGCGGTCCCCTTGCACAGTAGACAACCCAAACACCTGAACAAACTCTTTGGTCCTATGGATACCATCCTCCTTTTATGGGTGAGGAAAGTGAGGCTCAAAGATTAAGGGTCTTGCCCAATTCACAAAAGCAGCTGCAGGTTGGTCATCTTAAGAAAAACAGCAGGGCATCGAGTGCCTCCCTTGTGACCTATCTCTTTTCAAAACCAAGAGCCACACTTGAGCTCCAGACCCCCCCAGGGACACAGGCTCTGCTAAGGTGGGAATGGATGGAGCTGGCAAATGCATGTCTGAAATCCAAGCGAGAGCAGGTGGAGTTGATGCTGGGCAGAACATCCCACTGTTATGTGCAGAAACCAACTGACAAGCTGGTACTGGAGAGGGCAGGATGGGGTGGGAGCTGTTATCTCTGGTCTGGGGGTGATGGGAGAGGGGCAAGCTGCCTCCGCTGGCATAAAGGTGGCAGCTCTGGGGGATGGCGAGGGGGACAAGCTTGGTCCAATTGTTTTGCTATAAGATTGCCCTCTGCCCAACAGTGACCAACTTTAGGAGGCAGTTTCTAGAAGGTTCCTCCACCATGTATTGTCTGTAGAACTGGAAATCCAAAGGGGACTTTGGTCAGAAGAGATTTTTCATAAAGTTCAGCCCTAAAATGGACTACAAGGAACCATAAATATACCCAATAGGGCATCCTTATTTCAAAGAGGAACCTGAGGCCCAGACAGGGCAGGTACCTTGAGGCCACCCAGCAAACCTGCAGCCAAGTCAGGAATAGATGGCAGGCCCGCAACTCACAGCCAGATCCCTTTCTCCCCCTCCAATAGGGCTTTTTTTCAATTCACATCTGTATCCTTTCACCCATTTAGAACCATTTCTGAAGCATGTATGCACATTTGAGGTTGCAAAGTTGGTGGGTGGGTCCTGGTGCATGGGCTGCCAGCATGTCAGACCTCTCTTGATTCCTCAGCAAGGGGGCAGCTGCCCTCACCGTGAGAACAGAGAAACAAAGCATTCCGCTCATCACCCACTAATGAAACCAGCAATGCCACTGGGTGGATCCAGTCTGAACCGTCAGGGCTGGGGGTGCAGCTTCCCCAGGCTTCATCCCCTCAACACAGAACGAAAAGGCATAAGACATCAGGGTTAATGAACAGCTTTATTTGCCTTGGACAGCATCCATTTTTCTTACATTCTTAATTAATTTGCCATTAAAGTGCTGGAAAATTTCTTAATCATGATAACATTTGTTAAAAGAAATCAGAGTCAGGAGCACGGCGGTCAAGAAAACATTTCTCTTACAATTCACAAAATGGAAGCCCCTCCTAGTGAGCGGGTAGGTTGGCCAATTTGCAAACATATTCTAACACCCTCCCACTGTGAACACCAAACTGGCTGTGACCGCAGCCCCTGGAGAAAAAGGCGATGATGCTAGAGTTCTAAGAACACCCACACGCCCTGCCTGCCAGCTCCTCTCGGCCTTCTTTGGGTGTTTGCTGTTTGAGTAGATCCAATCTTAGGAGAAATGGAGGTCTGGCCCCCTCTACTGCCTTCTACCCCACCCCACCCTTACTAACAGAAGCCCCAAAAGTCATTACAATGAAAAAGTGGGTTTCCATTACCCCGACACTAACAATGTTCAGTAAAAATGAAGATAATAAACACAAAAGCTTGCTTAGTAAACAGGAGCTCTCAGCGTTCAATGCAAAAAAACTGAAATCTTAAGGCAAATACTGTTGATTTTGCACACAGGCTGGACGAACTTGGAACTCTTTACCTATCTGGAAAGCTCCGGGAGCCTAAAGGCGGTCAGCGCTTGCCACTGGCCGAGGCCAGATCTTTGCATTATTGCCGAGGCTGTTGGCGTGTTTCTCTTTGGAGTTTATATACAAACACACCCAAGGCTGATGTCTTTTTATACATATATGTACACACAAAAAGGTCAGCTACTCTTTCTTAGTGGAAACCGCCAGCTCCACCTCGGGAAGCTGGACGCCAATCTTAGTCCCACTGTCATTGCTAGAAGAAGATGACAGTCGGGACTTCTTAGAGGCCAAGGACACTCCACTCCCCTGTAACTTGCCTGCCTCATCATCGCTCCCAGTCACCTCATAATGACCTTTGCTCTTTGACCCCAATCCACCAAAGGTACCAAATTTCAGCTTTCCTTGTTTCCCTTTGACTTTCCCGCCTTCCAGCGACACTTCTCCACCTTCAAACTCCAAAGTCCCGGGTGGGGTGGAAGGTGCAGAGAGCTCCCTTTCATCACTGAAGGAATTTGAGCGGTGCTGTGGCTTCTTACTTTTAAATAAGGAAAATTTGCCTTTGGACGAAGATGTTTCGGCCTCTGCCTCTCCTTCCAGAGAGCCGAGGCTGGCCTTGGAGCTCTTCAGGTCACCTTTGGACCCCGAAATGGATGCTTCTGGTGAGCCAGTGACACCACCTTTCCCTTTAGGTTTGGAAAAATTGAATTTGGGCATTTTGATTTTAGACTTTTTGAGTTTGATGTCGGAGTCTTCCCACTCGCCCTCTCCAGCACCAGACTGGACACTGGCCTCTGCCTTAGGAAAGCTAATATCCACCCCCACTTCTCTGCCAACCAGCTCCCGGCCAGAGAAGGTGAATTTGGGGATTTTCATCTTGGGGAATGTTACTTTTCCAGATCCGCTTTCCAAGTGACCTTGAGGCCCAGACACACTCAGCCCAGGACCCTGGAGTCCAATCTGGCCTCCTTTCACACTTCCTTCTACCTTTGGTCCTGAGAAATGAAGTCCCCCAGCCAGCTTAGGTGCATCCAAGTTGAGAGCGGAGGAGACCTGGGGTCCTTTCCACTCGGCCCCAGAACCTTTGACACTCATATGCCCTTCGCCCAGGCTGATATCTGGGGCGCTGACACCCCCTGAGACGTCCACACCTCCTTTGATTTTGGGGCCCTTCAAGCTGACACCAAAATCAGACTCAGGAGACGCCACATTAAATGAAGGCCCCTTCACGCTAATGTCGGGAGCAGCCCCATGGAAACCTTTCAGATCACCTTTGATTTCAGGACCAGAAATTTGCCCAGTTGGGAGTTTCACATTCACACCTGGTAGCTCTACATCACATCCAGAGGACTTAATTCCAGGCATTTGAAGGTTTCCTTCCAGGCCCTGAACACCAATGCCTGAAAGACTTCCTCCAATGGCGGGGCCTTTCATCTCACCAGTGGCCCCAAGGCTCCCTTTTACTTTTGGTCCTTCCAAGTTCAAGTCCACATCCGGTGCTGAGATTTGAGGGCCAGAGATCTGAGGCCCCTTCAGATTCAGACCTCCCAGGTTCACATCCATGCCTGGCCCCTTGAGTTCTCCAGTAACCTGTGGCCCCTTGACGTTAATGTCCAAGTCGGACCCTGGAGCAGAGATGCCAAACTGGGGCAGCTTCATTTTGGGAAGTTTAATACTACCTTCAGGTGCCTCCAAGCTTAGATCAGGAGCACCTACTGATACTTTAGGGCACTTGATGTCACCAGAGACAGCCAGGTCTCCCTGCAGGTTTGGTCCCTTCAGGGTCACATCTGGTACACCAACGTTAAGCGTTGTTGTGGCATCGATCCCTGGCACTTTCACACCGTCTCCTTCCATCTTCACCTTTCCACCGACACCTCTGAGGTCAAGCCCTGGGGCATGCACCTTCACGCTGGGAACAGATGCATCCAGGTCTCCCTTCAAACTTGGTCCTTTCAAGTTCAGGTCAAGGTCAGGTCCAGAGACTTTTGGCATAGACAGGTTCACTGAAGGCAAGTCTACTTTTGGCCCCTTCAGAGACACATCAGGGCCTTCAAGCTTAACATCTGATGCACTCAAGCCTCCTTCAAGAGAGGGCAGCTGGGCATGGACCTCAGCTCCCTCACCCTCCATTTTCACACCAGGGACGCCGATCTTGGGCATCGAAAACTTGGGGAACTTGATTTTTGATTCTGGACCTTGAAGATCTACATCTGGTCCTTCCAGGCCCACCGCAGGGACATCACCCTTTATCTTTGGTCCTTTCAAGCTAACATTCACATCGGGGATGGAGACTTGAGGGGCAGAAATGCCAAACGCTTTGACTTTAGCATCTGGGCCTTCAATGTTGATGTCAGGTGCGTCCAAGTTTGCCTGCACCCTGGGGCCTTTCAGGTCGCCCTCTACTTTTGGCCCTGAAACATCCATACCTGGCACTTTGACCTTGGGAGACTTCAGCCTGATGTCAGGACCTTCCACATTAATCCCTGGTGACGAAATATCCACATCAGGTGCATGGATTTCACCCTCCATTTTGGGGCTAGGGAGGGAGGCTTCCGCTTTAAATTTAGATGATTTAATGTCAAATTCTACATCTGGGAAGTACATTTTTCCAAACATAGGTTTCTTGGTTTTGGGAGATTTCACATCAACTTTAAGCGTGGCATCTGGTCCTGCAACATTGACGTCCACATCAGGAGTCTTGAGACTGGCATCCACTTCACCCCCAGGAACGTTCAAATCAAATCCTTGTTTCTTGGCCTTAATTTTAGGACCACTCATGTGAATTTTAGGCATTTTAAACTTACTTTTCTTGCCCTTGCCACCAACACTAATTTCAGGAGTCTCAACGTTCAGCTCAGCCTCAGGAACAGTCACATCAAGTGAAGGTGACTTGAAGTCAGCTTTGGGGCTCTTTGCCCCAAATCCAAACTTGGGTTTCTTAAATTTGGGAATTTTAACATCCGGGCCCTCAATGTTAAGATCTGGGCTCTCCATGTGTACACCTAAGCTTGGAGCTTCTAAATCAACTTTGGGCCCCTTGAGGTCCAGTTCACCACCTTCTAACTTGGGACCAGAAACTCCAATTTTGGGTGCCTTGAGATGCAAATCAATATCGGGAGCAGTTACTTTAGGAGCAGATATATCCAGCGATGGCATCTTCAAATTTGGGCCACTGAGTTTGGCATCAGGGCCTTCAAAATCCAGACCTGGACCTTTAAGGTCTACTTCTGGGCCTTTGAAAGTACCTTCAATCTTAGGGACAGACACATCAAAATCTCCTTTGATTTTGGGTCCTTTTAAATCCAGGTCAACATCAGGCTTGGAGATTTTGGGAGCTTTGATATTTATCTCAGGCATCTTGAACTTGGGGCCCTTCAGTTTTGCATCTGGACCCTCAATATTCACATCGGGAACATCAATGTCCACCTTGGGTCCTGAGACGTCAATGTCGGCCTT
>NC_060283.1:9477125-9479290 GCF_021613505.1 Equus quagga | reverse complement strand
ATGGAGATCTTGGGGGCTTTGATGTTCATCTCAGGCATCTTGAACTTTGGACCTTTCAACTTTCCCTCTGGTCCTTCAATGTTAACATCAGGGCCTTCGATGTCCACTTTGGGCACTGAGACATCAATGTCGGCCTTGGGCAAGTTTACATCCACTTCCGGGCCCTCTCCTTTGAAGCCTGGCATGCTGAACTTCGGCATTTTCATCTTGGGCATCTTCAGGTGCCAGTCTGGACCTTGAACATCCACATCAGGGGCATCAATGTCCACTTTAGGGCCTTTTAGGTCACCTTCCACCTTCGGCAGGGAAATGTCTACATCTCCTTTGACCTTAGGACCTTTTAAGTGTAAATCTACATCCGGCATGGAGATCTTTGGGGCTTTGATGTTCATCTCAGGCATCTTGAACTTTGGACCTTTCACCTTTCCCTCTGGTCCTTCAATGTTAACATCAGGGCCTTCAATGTCCACTTTGGGAGCTGAGACATCAATGTCGGCCTTGGGCAGGTTCATGTCCACTTCTGGGCCCTCTCCTTTGAAGCCTGGCATGCTGAACTTGGGCATTTTCATCTTGGGCATCTTCAGGTGCCAGTCTGGGCCATGCACCTCAGGAGCACTTATGTCTACCTTGGGGCCCTTGATGTTCACATCTGGTACTTTAATTTTACCTTCTGCCTCAGGCACAGACACATCTACATCCCCCTTGAATTTCGGTCCTTTCAGATTTAGGTCCACATCAGGCATAGAAATACTGGGGACTTTGAAATGCATGTCTGGCATCTTGAACTTGGGGCCTTTCAATTTGCCCTCTGGTCCTTCAATGTCAATATCTGGCCCACTGATGTCACCCTTGAGGTCTGGCCCTTTAAGGCCACCTTCCAATTTTGGAACATCTACATCCACCTCTCCCTTTATCTTGGGGCTTTTTAAGTGTAGATCAATGTCTGGCATGGAGATTTTGGGAGCTTTAAAGTGCATGTCTGGCATCTTAAATTTAGGACTTTTCCATTTGCCATCTGGGCCTTCCAAAGTTACGTCTGGCATGTCAGCATCCAATTTGGGGCCCTTGACATCCAATTCTGGACTCTTGAACTCTCCTTCCATCTTTGGGGCCGAAACATCAAAGTCTCCTTTGACTTTAGGTCCCTTTAAGTTGAAATCAACATCAGGCATGGAGATCTTGGGGGCATGAAAGTGCATTTCAGGCATCTTGAACTTAGGGCCCTTCAGTTTTCCTTCTGGACCCTCAATGTTCACATCTGGAGCTTCAATGTCAACCTTGGGTCCAGTGATGTCAATGTCGGCCTTGGGCAGGTTCACATCCACTTCTGCGCCCTCTGCTTTGAAGCCAGGCATGCTGAACTTGGGCATTTTCATCTTGGGCATCTTCAGGTGCCAATCTGGGCCATGAACATCCACATCTGGGACATCAACGTCAACTTTGGGGCCTTTGATGTCCACATCTGGCACTTTCATTTCACCTTCTATTTTGGGCACAGACACATCGACATCCCCTTTGACTTTGGGGCCTTTCAAGTGTATATCAGGCATGGAGATCTTGGGGGCCTTGAAGTGCATGTCTGGCATCTTAAACTTAGGGCCTTTCAACTTAGCATCAGGACATTCCAGATCAACATCAGGCACCTCCACATCCACACTGGGGCCTTTCAAATCTCCCTCCAATTTTGGCACAGACACATCCATATCCCCTTTGACTTTGGGGCCTTTCAGGTGTAAGTCTACGTCAGGCATGGAGATCTTGGGAGTCTTGAAGTGCATCTCAGGCATCTTAAACTTGGGACCCTTCAGCTTCCCTTCTGGTCCCTCAAGACTCACATCTGGGGCTTCAATGTCAACCTTGGGTCCAGAGATGTCGATGTCAGCTTTGGGCAGGTTCACATCCACTTCTGGACCCTCTGCTTTGAAGCCAGGCACACTGAACTTTGGCATTTTCATCTTGGGCATCTTCAAGTTCCAGTCTGGGCCATGAACGTCCACATCTGGGACATCAACGTCCACTTTGGGGCCTTTGATGTCCACATCTGGCACTTTCATTTCGCCTTCTATTTTGGGCACAGACACATCCATATCCCCTTTGACTTTGGGGCCTTTCAAGTGTAAGTCTACATCAGGCATGGAGATCTTGGGGGCCTTGAAGTGCATGTC
>NC_060283.1:9161470-9170831 GCF_021613505.1 Equus quagga | reverse complement strand
CCCAATCCCTGGACCGCAGGGCAATCAGTCTTTCTGCTAGGGTCTAAGGCCCCCCCCTTCCCCGCCCCCTTGGCGCCTCCCGCTAGCCCCAGCACTGAAGGAGGGCTGACCGGGGCTGGGATTGATGAGTTTGAGCGACCTCGGAGGCCGCCTGTTTACTCCGCCCGCTGGCAAACGCTGTGATTAACGGTGCACAATCGAGTTACGGCCTAAAGCTCCGCGGCTGAGGCCGGGGAGGGGGAGGGGCCTGCGGGCTAGAGTCGCCTCTCTCTGGGGCGCATCAGGGATGTGCGTGAAGCTGGAGCCCTTGGCGGAAACGGAGACAGGGCTGTGTCCAGCTGGCGGGGGATAGGGAGCCTTTGTGGCCCTCAGAGGGGGCACACCAATCGTCTCTGTCCTTCTGGCCGTCTTCCCCATCCCATAGAGGACGGGAGGCTCAGAACAGGAGGGGCTAGGTGCATATTAGAGGAAGAAAGCCCTTTCCAGAAGGGCGACCTCCCAACAGAAAATGGTGGCAATGTAGGGAGGGAGGGAGAAAGGAAGCCAGGCTGGGTCTATCTGGGGTTCCGACCGTGGGAAGCAGCCTTACTTGGGCCTCAAGCTGCCTCACCTCTGGGGTGAATATGTGTCTCTGTGTTTTTCCCCCAGGCACGTGGACTTCTGCCTTCAGCACATGCCCACCCTACTCTAGCTTTCCTGCCACCTACAGCCAGTGGGGTGACTCTGCAAACCACCTGGGTTGAGGGAAGACAGGGGTGAAAGCCTAGCCCTAACTCAGCCCTCCTCACGGGGATCCTTTGCTCCCTTGCCCTAGTCCTCCAGAGTTTTTAACCAGTAGTCTGTTTAAAAACTGTTTAAAAACCACACAGTGCAGCCTATAGCATGTCCTACTTCCTCCAGATTGATAATGCAGCCCCATCCTAAGGGAACAGTCTGGAGTCTAAGTCCAGCACTGTGCTCAATACCAAGAAGGGAACAGAAGAAACTAGAGCCCAGAAGCTATGGGGTTGATGAGCTAGTTGAGGAGACAAGATGACCTTGGGAAAGGTACTAAGGCAGACCAGAGCCCAAGAACTTCCTAGGAATAAGAAAAAGGGTGAAGAAAGGTGGAGGGATGGTCAGTGGGAGCTGGCCCCAGTGGGAAGGGTGTAGGCCTGGCTAGGGAGGATGATCTGGTTCTGGAGGCTATGCAACATGTCAGGGCACCAGGCTGTTTGAGTCAAGTTGGGGGCTCAGTCTAGAACCTTGTGGGAGAGAAGGATTTGTGGCCTCACTCTGCCCATTGATAAATGGGGTGGGGATAGAGGCAAAGATAGACCAGATGGTCCCCAAAGCCTCTCCCAGCTCTGATGTTCTTTGAAGATGGGACACTTGGGGTTTGACTCCGTCCTGCCTCTTCTGGTTGTGAGACCTTGAGCTGATCACTCTCCTCTGAGCTTCAGTTTCCTGGCAGTGAAATGGGAGGTCAGGCTAGCCTAGTATTCCTCAACATAAGTAAGTATCCGTTCTAAGATAAAAGGCCTCCACGATCAAACGGGAAATTAATTAGGCTTTCTTTACTTCAGGAACCTATCAGAGCCTTTAAATGGCAAGTATGCTGTAAGAATCTCTGAGAGGCAGAGAGGACAGGCAGTGTTTCCCAAACTTATTTCACCACGGAAACTTTTTTATGCAGAGCATCTTTTAGGACTGTCACCTGAGGGACATACTTGAGTTACTCTGGACTAGCTTATCTAGACACTCTCCAGCTCCAACATGTGATAATTTTTGGCATTCCCTTCACCCTTTGGGCCTGGACTTCTGCCCCCTTCAAGGGCCCCTTTCCCTGGCCCCAGCCTTTCCTGGACATTCTCCACCTCCAGGCCCCTTGCTCTACTCTCCTTAGCTTATCCTCCTTTGTGCCTGGTTTCCCATGACTTTCCCCTGCTCAGCCCCAGAGGGCTCAAACTCAGTCCAGGAGCCCCTTCCCGGATCCTTTCTGGTCCACAGAGGACCCGAGGGCTGCTGTCTGGGCTGTCTTGGCAGGGGTCAGTGTGATGGCTGCCCGTAGCCCCAGGATATGGTTTCCTGGTTCTCAATCCTAGTCTCAGCCCCAAATTCCCCCAGCCCAGCCTCCAGCCTCCAGTCCTCAATCCACCTCACTCCCCAGCCCCCTATGAGGCCCCGAACCCCAAGTCTCCTGGCTTCCAGCTGCAGACCCCCGCATCTTGACCCTCAGCTCCAACCCTAGTCACACTTCCCACTCGAGGCTCCAAGCCTTCCTTTCCAAAGCCGTTTCTGAGATTCTGGGTTCTAGAGGGTTAACAGGCAGCCTCTTTCCTCTCCCCGGGTGCATCTGCAACCCACTGGTCTTTGGGCCTGAGCCAGGGTCAAAGGAGAGCCAAGGGCTGGAGGAGAGTAATTATGCATATTGGTAGGGTGAGAGGTGCACCCCACAAGTATTTACAGCAATACCCTCCCCCCAACACAAAACTGGTTAGAGTGAGGGAACCCCTTGGAGGCAAAAATATAGATTATGAACTAGAACATTCTAGTGATGTAAGTGGTATGAGGTTAGGGGGAGGTAAGGGCAGAGGTCAGGAGGAGATAAGGGACGGATGGGGGTCATAAGCCTGACTCAGCAGGTGGTCCTGGGATGAGACTGGGAACAAGGGCCAGCCCCAGGGTGTAAAGAGCCATTTTACAGATGTGGAAACTGAGCCCCTGTGACTTGCCAAAGGCTATATAATTATTCAGTGGCCACGGCCCAACCCCAAATTGTCTCCTTGTATGGTCATCTCAATTTGCAGTTTCCGAAGTGCTTTCTCTTCATCACTTCCTCCTTCTAGAAATACTTTCTGTACTTAGCCTCTGGGGACAGCCCCTCTTGGCTCTCCTCCTACCTCCCCTGGCTGGTTGCTAATGTTCCTCATCCTCCCACTCTCTAAACTTTGGAGCGTCTGGGCTCGGTCCTTGGGCCTTCACACCCACACCCCAGGTGGACTTACGCCACCCGCACTTCCAAATTTATTCTCTAGCCCAGCCTGTCTGAACACCAGACTCATATATCCAATATTTCTTCATCTGTAAAACGGGGATAATAACAGCCCTACGTCAGAGAGCTGTTATGAGGATTCGATGAATTAAGACAAGTAAAGTGTTGGAAGAATGCCTGGCTCCGATTGAGCACCATGGCTGGAGCTATGATTGTTATCACTGTCATTATTGCTCCCTGCCAGCTTCACTTGGATATCTAGAATCGTCTCAGACGTGACTCATCTCAAACCCCAAACCTACTCTGTCTGCAGCCTTGCCCAGCTCAGTAGATGGCAACCCTGTCCTTCCAGTAGCTCAGGCCCAAAACCTTGGAATCACCCTTCACTCCGTTCCTTCTCTCTCATACCAAATCTAATGCATTAGAAAACCGTGTTGTCTCTTCCTTGAATATATTCAGGGTGCAACCACTTTGGTCTTGGCCACTGTCCTCTCTCCCCTGGATTACTGCCTCCACACTGGTCTCCTTGCTTCTGTCCAGACTCATCTGCAGTCTGTTCTCAATACAGTATTCAGAAGGTTCTTCTGCCATATAAGTCAAATTATGTCTCTCCTCTGTTCAAAATGCTCTAACAACTTCAAATCCTTCTCAGTGTAAAGCTTGAAGCCTTATAATGACCCGAAAGGCCCTGTATGACCAGCCTCTGCTCCTCCCTTGACCTCATTTCTTTCTACCTCCTCTTTCTGCTTTGCTGCAGCCACACTGGCCTTGCTGCCCTTAAAAGATGCCAAGCACTTGCCTGCCCCAAGGACTTTGCCCTCCTGGACCTTTTCCCAGTAATAGTAAACAAACCATCAGATGTCTACAAGATAAAGATGATGATGAGATTGTATAAAGGACTGGGGCATGGGGCGGTGGGCACACAGACAGGAGCCCAGCGACCTCAGCAGTGGCCAGATCATGAAGTTCCTGGGTATCCCCTGAGCAGTGAGCGGCGGAGACAGGTGTGTGTGCAGGGCAGGGCTGGGACTGGGGTGAGGTGAGGGAAGCACTTGCCTCAGGTGCAAAATTTAGGGGTGTGCTGAAAAACTCAGTAATCAAGATACATAATATTTTAATGCAGTATTTAAAAAAAATCAAAATGAATACAAACAAACCCACGATGAACAGAATATCAAACTTTTAAGTAAAGACAGGATCCAGACAGGGCTGGGATTAGGGGGAGGCAAGAGAGGCGAGAACGAGTGCTCTTCGTCCTAGTCTCAGCCCTGGAGGCAGTCCAGGAGAGACTCAAAATCCTTCTGGGGCCCTGGGAGGATGGGCTGGACCGGGCCACCATTGCGATGGTCCAGATAGAAAAAGAAGCGCAGAGGCCCGGCCCAGGGAAGTGGTAGCGGGCTGGACAGGCAGTTACTGGCCTGTAAAATGGGGGTCACGGGTCTTGTCCCAGAGAAATTAGGCAGGATTAGTGAGATAATGGACAGAATCGCTGGCTTCGGGGTGGTGGACCAGTGGGTTGGGAGGCGGGTAAGGGCCAGAGAGGGGCGGGGCATGCGCATAGGGGCGGGGCTGAGTGGGGGAGGAACACTCACCTGGCTCACTAAGGTGAGGAGGGTCCCTAACCCGTCATCCGACTGGGAATGGGAGGGTGCAGCAGGCGGAGAACCTGAAGGAGAAGGCCGCGCAGAAGGGGCCAGAAGTCGGGGGCGCTGGGGAAGGCCAAGGCTAAGGGGTGGGGTCAGGGCAGGGAAGAAGGGCGGGTCTAGGAACCAGGGCCAATGGGATTCTGGCGGGTACTAGCGCGTTGGGTCTGCTGTGGCAAGTTTGTCCCCACCTCATCAGAGCCAGGTGTGGGTCCTGCCAGCCCTCTCCCTCCCCTTCTTGGAGCTGGGACAATGTGTGCCAGTCTCCGGATGCTGCAAGCGCCAAGCTCCCTGGTCCCTGGTAGCGTCCCATTAGCCCAGGAAGCGGCCACAGCAAGCCTTGGGTGGGCAAATGGACGTGAATGAACCGTTAGCTTTCCTGTCTGGACAGCCACAGCTTGCATCCACCCACTTCTGCCTCTCTGTAGCCACTGCCAGAGCTCCTCATGGCCTCCACCCCCAGGCCCAGAACTGGTACCAGGACCAGGAATCCTGGATTCTTTTCTGGACTGCAGATCCTCCATCCCTCTACCACGCAGTCTCTCCAATGCCATCGGTACTGGTTCCTGCCGGCCCAGGGGAGACGGGCAGGGGTTGAAGAGGAGAAGAAGGCTGAGAGGTGGAGAGATGAGACCTGATGTCAGCGACTCCCTTGGCTATTTTGCCTTCTGGGACCTCATCGCCAACAGCCTGGGGTTGGCTGGAGGCAGATCACAGAAGAACCCGGGAAACCAGCAGGAAAGCTTAGGTTAGAAAGGAGGCAGGATTTCCAGAAGAAGAACCCAGGTGGGAGGCGACACACTGCTCCTGAGGTCAGGACCTGGCCTGGAGGGCAGAGACTATTGTTTGCTGTATCAGCATGCTTTTTCCCAATCCTCCTTTCTCCTTTATCTCCACATGTTGGCACCTGCTTCAGGGAAGGGGAGGAGTTTCAAAGCCTCCTGATTGGCTGCCTTCATTTCAGTTTCTTCTCCGCTTCCAGGAAAGACAGAATAGGGAGTGAGTGAGAGGGAGCAAGATGCATCAGGTTTTTCACTGTAACTATAAGGGAGCAGAGAAAAATGGCAAGGATAGTGGGAGCACGATGTGTGCGCGCGCGCGTGTGCATGAATTCTGCTGTCAAGTCAACTGTCTGGGTTCTGTTATTTCTGAGCTGTGTCTCAGAACATTCCTCAGCCTTAGGATAATAATAATACTTACCTTACAGGTTATTGAGTGTTTTGACCCAGATAATGACATTATAGTATCATACCGAATAGTATTCCTGCCCTAAACATCCTCTTTGTTCCACTTATTCATCCCTCCTTGCTCCCTCCAAACCTCTGGCAACCACCGATCTTTTTGCTGTCTCCATATATTTGAAATTTTTGATGCTACTGTAAGTGGTGTAGTTTTTAAAATTTCAATTTCCAGTTGTTTATTGGTAATACAGTTGTTTTAGCTAATTGTGAATTCCGGTTGTTTATTTCTATGCAATTCTTTTAAAAATATTGGTCTTGTAACCTGCAGCCTTGCTAAACTCACGTTTCGATGGTAGTAGTGTTTGTGCAGACTCTGTTGGATTTTCTACGTGCACAATCACTGTGTGAGTTTTTGAACTGAGCGTTGGTTGATGTGGAGTGGCCACTCTGTTTGGGCCAGAGGGGAACAAGGAGAGAAGCTGTGCATAGTTACTTTTAATGAAACAGTCTTGAGTGGGTCTGGCTAGGCGTGGGGGCCCTGGGGAAGTGTTTCTTGAAACTGTAGGCCAAGGAGAGGTCCCTCCTGTCCTCCCCTGGCTGCCGTCTCCCATTCCTCTTCTTGGTGTGGATGTCCCGGAGATGCAGGGGCTCCTTTCCTTCACTCTCTGCCCCTTCTCAGTCCTCAGGAAGCCTGGAGCGGGACCATCTGCTGCTCCTGCTGCTTCTGCCCCAATTTCTCTTTCCTACTACGGGGGAAGGAGAAGCAGGTTCGGGAGTAGAGGGAGGGGATCCTTTATAGGTGTCTGTGCTCAGCCGTCTCAGCTTATGTCCAAACCACCCACTGTTTCCAAGAGCCGAGAGACCCAGGGAGAATTTCAGGGGCTCCTGTGAGAACAAGGATTCTGGCCTCAGCTCCACCAGAGTTCAGCTGAATGGCCCTTGATAGGTCCCTGCTATCTCTTGGGTCTGGCCTGTTTTGTCAAACGGGGCTGGATCAAGGAGCTGTGAGCTCCTTATAACTCTGAGGGTGGGGAGGATAAGGGAGGGTGCAGCCCACCTTCTTTCCAGGTCTAGCACTGTGTTGGGCAGTGGCTGTCCTATAGTCTCTGGCAGGAGGACAATGATGGGGCAGACAGCCATAGGGACCGCTCCATAGAAGAAGAAAGGCAGGGAGGGGTGGAGCTCAGCGGTCATGCCCACCAGTGGGCTCACGATGCTGCCTGTGTTGGCCAACGTTCCTGACATGCTTTGACCTCTTTGCCTGTAGGGAGGAGGAGCACTTTGGTGAGGCCAGTGGGGCTTGTGGGTGCCCTAACTCTGCCTGCCACCAGTGCTTCCTCTTTTGACACTCCCTACAGGGACAAATGCTTGCACTTACCTTGGCTAAAAGGAAAGTGGGAAGCAAATGGCTTTGGAACCAGGAAGCCTGGGTTCCAGTCCCAGCTTGAGCCTGCTCTGTGACTGTGAACAAGTCCCCAGCAACCTATATCCCCCGAGCTCCAGACTACATATCCAACTTCCTACTTAGCATCTTCATTTGAATGTTTAAAAGCCCCCTCAAATTTTATGTGGTTGAGAAAATCTTCCTTGCTACCTCCAAGTCTGCTCCTCCCATAGAAATCCACATCCTGGCATATGGCACTTCTAACGACCCAGTGGCTCAGCCTCAAGCATCTAGTACTTACCCTTGATACCTCGTATTCCTTGTTTCCCCACATCCAAGATATGAATTTGGATGGCTCTTCCTCAAAAAACCCATTCAAAGTCAGTCCCCTTTTCTCCATCTCCATGACCACCGCCCAGTGGTTCAGACCAAGCCATTTTCATCTCTTGCTGGTCCGGTTGCAGTAGCCCCCTCACTAGTCTTCCCATTTCTACTCTTGGCCCTGGCCCTCTATCCCCAGCCTGTTCTCCAAGAGGAAGCCAAAATGTTCTTTTAGAACCATAACTCAGATCATTTCATGCTCTGCTTAAAACCATCCAGTGATGTCTTGTGGTACTAGAATACAATCTGACCTCCTCATGAATCCCTATGTGTTTGGTCCCTGCCTACCTCAGTTCTTATCTTGTGCCTGCCCTCCCTTGCCTCATTAAGGCCTCCAGGCTTATTGTTTATCTTTGATCTTTACCAGGAGACCTACTTGATTACCATGATCATCTTATCTAAAGTAGCTACTCAGTCACTCTCTTTCTCTACATTTTTTTTGACCTCAGGTGCAGATGGTCGAGTTAATCATAATCTCCAGTTCATGACCCTCTAGGATCATTTGCCCTTGTAATGCTTCCTTATTTTCCTTCCTTAATTATTTATTACTCTTTGTCACCATTACCACTCCTAATCCCCTTCCTGCCAAAGTCAACAATTCTCTCGTGTTTGATGTGCGCTCTTTTATTTGTATATGTTCTTGTAAAGTACGTATTGTTTTGTGTGCAAATATTTTCATTTACCTAAATGGAATAGGTTATAGATCTCATTCTATTTCTCATTTTGTTCAGCACTCTGTTTTGAAGATATTTCCACGCTGGTGTGTTTACCTGCTGCTGCATAGTATTCCACTGTGTGCATCTCTCCATAGTACACCTAAACATCTAGATTGCCACCACCACCACCCATGACCTCAAACCACACTGCAGTGAATGTCCTTGTCTATGAATCCATAGGGGCCTTTATGAGAAGTTCTCTGAGATACAGGCCCAGGAAGGGAATTGCTGGGTCACACTGTGTGTGTGTGTGTTTGTGTATGTGTGTGTGTATGCTGCCAGTTGCTCTCCAGAATGGCGTCACCAACTTTCATTCCCACCACCAGTGCATGTGGGCCATGTGGGATCCTGTATTCTCCTGTGGCCACCAAAACTTGGCATTATCCAGCTTTTTTAAGGTTGCCAGTTTAATGAGGGCAAAGTGATGATCTCATTCTTCATGTGGTTGCTAACCTTTTGGGTTTCCCTATCTGTAAAATGCCTGTTCATTTTCTTTGCCCATGTTTCTACTAGAGTTCCTTCTTTTTCTCACTGACTTGTACGAGTTTCACGTATATTCTTAATGTTAGAACTTGTCACTGTTAAATATTGCAAATACCTCCTCCCAATCTGTCGTCTGTCTTTTAAAATTGCCCAGGGCTAGCCCTGGTGACCTAGTGGTTAAGTTTCGTGTGCTCAGCTTTGGCAGCCTGGGTTTGGTTTTCAGGCATGGACCTATACCACTCATCTGTCAGTGGCTGTGCTGTGGTGGTGGCTCACATAGAAAAACAGGAAGGGGGACAACCCTGTGGCTTAGTGGTTAAGTTTGCACCAGGACTTCACTGGTTCGGATCCTGGGCGTGGACATAGTACTGCTCATCAAGCCATGCTGAGGCGGTGTCCCACACAGCAGAATCAGAAGGACCTACAAGTAGAATATACAACTATGTACTGGGGGGGGCTTTGGGGAGGAAAAGAAGAAGAAGAAGAAAAAGGAGGAGGAGGAGGAGGAGGAGGAGGAGGAGGAGGAGGTGGTGGAGAAGGAGAAGAAGAAGGAGAAGAAGAAGAAGAAGAAGAAGAAGAAGAAGAAGAAGAAGAAGAAG